>NW_010364214.1:83749-118064 GCF_000414095.1 Morus notabilis
AATTTTTGGACCAAATGCAGTTAGAGTGTGGGTGGATGTAGCAAAAAAACCGGATGCTTTCTTGTGGAGGCCAACGAGTGATATGAGTACCATTGAAGAAGCAATTTCAAGTAATGTGGCTTGGCCTGCTAATAAAATTTTAAAGGGGTATGTGGAATCTCTATTAGTTGTAAATTTATTTTAAACAAAACATTATATGATTGTGATAGTTTTTTTTCTCTTCGGGTTTAAATGTAGGTAATGAAGACTATGCTTTTTCCAACTATCTACATACCAATACATGTAAGCCATGCTCTCTATCTTACAAGTTTGACATTAAATTTTTATCTAGTGCATTATTGAAGTCATGTTTCCTCTAACTCACTAGCTACAAAATATCTAATGGAAGCCACCATGGAAAGTAAAGCCATGCTCTCTATCCAATGAGAGCCACGGTTAAGCCATGCTCTCTATCTTACAAGTTTGGCAATTGAAAAAAGATGATACCATGGAAAGTTAATGAGTTTTTGGTGTCTTCTACTCTACCTTGGCCGGAAAATGTTATTTTCCAAAAGAAAGAAAGATATGTATATAGTTAGTTGCTATCTTTCACTCTCAATTGTTGACATAATCAATTAGAAGAAGAAGAAAAATGAGAGCCACGGTTAAGCCATGCTCTATATATATATTTGCTGACCATTTTTAGCAATATACAAAGATATGTTGAGAAAGCTCCAAATCTCTTCTTTTGTTACCTTTCTCATATGAGAATACTTTATGGTTATGTTTCTAACACATTGGAGTACCTATTATACTTTTCTAATTATACAGGTTAAACAGTGGAAAGGACTTTTTTAATGAAGCATTTTGTCAAGATGGAAGGATTTACTTCACCATTGCACTTAGACGTTTTTGAGATGACTTCTCTGTTTTCTTTACTTGTTTTGAATGTTAAGGTTTTGGACACTGTATGAATTATGTTGTAGATGTAATTTTATTGACAGCTTGGTAGATACTAATAACAATTGATATGTTGAATGTTATGTTTTAATTTGAATGTTCCTATTTAGATATATCACATATCTCGGAATTATCATTTATTTGAATAAATTCAAAAGGATATCAATAATAATTTTAAAACGTTACAACAATATGAACATAACAAGAAAAAAAAGTTATTAATCTGTATTGTAGCTATGCTAAAGAGTTGTAAGAGGATGAAAATAACTTTTCTTACACGCTATAATATTTCAATTCTATAGCGTTTTTTATAACTCTCTTGAAACGTTATGTTTTCTTAGGATCTATAATAGCGCCTACTGTTCTAGCGCTTTAAAAAGCGCTATTGATAGTGATTAATAGCGTTTTTCGTCAACTACGAAAGGCTTTTTGTGGTGTAGTGTTAGTAATATGAAAAAGAGGTGTGTGAAAAGTAGAAAATGGGGTGTCAATAGACGCACCCTTAAAATGTAAAGAAAGTTTTAAAAGAATTACAAATTCCAGGGTATTACAAATTTGTAATTTCTAGAAATATAATATTATTCTTGTTACCAACTTAAAATGTAAAGAACATTATAAAATTTATTCTAAAAAATTACATTGTAAGGTTTTTATTTAGAAATAAATTGAACAATATGTTGGAGGGTATTTCCGTTACAAAAGCTAGCTACTCCCTTCAGATAGTCATTTTTCTAGAAGAAAAAAGTGAGTATCAATAATTAAATTTTTTCAAAGAAATATTAGATTGGATTTCATATTGATAAATTAGCGGGGTTTTTTATTTCCCGAATTAACAAATCGAAGGAAAGATATCAAGAATTTCTAAGGCCATGTTCATTTCGCTGATTCGAGTTTAGAATTCGAGTTTTGCTACAGTAAAAAGCTCTCACATAAAATCACATCTCAACTCGAATTAAAAACTCGAATCAGCGAACTAAACGGACCCTAAGACATCCCAAATTGGATTGCACGGAATTCACTCATCATAGCAGTTTTTGTCACCATTTTTAGTCGATGAATGTGTGCGCCCTAATAGAAGAGCAAAGAAGAGAGAGAAATTTTCAAAAGAATAGAAAAGGACAAAAAGTAAAGAGGGTACGTTTTACGTAGGCAAATATCTGCGGTTCTGTTTAGTTCTTACCTTTGTGTGTGTGTGTGTGTGTGTGTGTATATATATATATATATATATATAGATGGAGTTAAGGATGTAGTTCTTTTTCCGGCCTCTTTATTCATAGAGGAAGGTTGGTATCAAATACTACTAAGTGTATTACTTTTCCTTTTATTTTCTTTATTGCTTGCAGTTATAAGATCACTTCTTCTTTAGAAGAATACGATATATTTTAGTGACACTCAAACATTCTTAATTTTCTGGCTTAAAGTAACGAACTCTGCGCTTGTTTCATAAATATTCATGTTTAGGATTAGTTGATGTTGGGAATAAAGATGATTTGGGAATGAAAATGCTATTTTACTTTTTTAAAGTTGCATACTTTGGCATAAAATTCCACCGTCTGAACTGACAGTAACCTTGATAATAAGCAAGTAACCAAAAGGGATTTATTGTACTTAATTTAGTGGAATAAAGGGTCCTTGCGACAGTAAAAAAAAAAAAAAAAAAAGCACACTTTTAAAAGAGTGTCCTTGACAAAAACCAAAAAAAAAAAAAAAAAAAGAAAGAAAGAAAAACGTGAAGCACGTTAATGAAATGTTTGTCCCTGAAAACAAGAGAAAATTACAATGTAATCCAACGATTTAAACTGATAATAACACAAATCAAAACATTCTACTTCGAGGAATGATAGGTTAAATCAAATTTCCAAATCAGTTATAAAATAATCCCATTTAGTTCAGAAACGAAGCTGTTTGTATCTTATTAATTATATATAGACGTTAAATTAAATATCTTCTTGTATCTTATATTCGTTAAGAGAGAAAGAGATTAAAGACTCACACATTTTCATTAAATAATAAGCGGGTCTTAGATGAGTTTGTTTGTTAAATCAACTTATCGAGAGGACTTGGATCCTCTGTCCAAAGTTTCCAGTCTCAAACCCTATGCAACAAATGATTTTGGACCACGTCATCTAGAAACGATGAATACTTGAATTTGGTTAGGGTGCATCTAGTGACACCCTTATTTTTATTTTTATTTTTCACACTTACATTCTTAAACCCCACTCTACTTGTTACACTTTTTTAAAAATTTTGAAAAAGCCCCTATAATTAAATCACCCTCAATTTTACTTTTTACACACAATCTTAAACCACCGCATTCTACTTGTTATACCCCTTAATATTTTAAAAAATCAAGGTTTTTTTTCTCATTTTCATCCTCCCACCAATCAAGCTTATCCTTTTCTTTCTTTTATTATTTTTCATATACATAAAATTGAAGTGATTTTTTTTTGGAAGAGATATGATTTATTAGAACAATATTGGTCTGCAACTTTTTCTTTCCTTCTATGATTTATAAGAACATTGGGGTGTGTAATGAGTATTTTTTTAAAATACTATTGTCCTTAAAAGTATTTATATTAATAGGTAATTTAGTAATATGAAAAAGGGTGCGTGAAAAGTAGAAAATGGGTGTAAATAGACGCACCCTTAAAATGTAAAGAAAGTTTCAAAAGAATTAAAAATTCCAGGGTATAACAAATATGTAATTACTAGAAATATAATATTATTCTTGTTACCTACTTAAAATGTAAAGAACATTATAAAATTTATTCTAAAAAATTACATTGTATGGTTTTTATTTTAGAAATAAATTGAACAATATATTGGAGGGTATTTCCGTTACAAAAGCTACCTACTCCCTTCAAATTGTCATTTTTCTTGAAGAAAAAAGTGATTATCAATAATTAAATTTTTTTATAAGAAATATTAGATTGCATTTCATATTGATAAATGAGTGGGGTTTTTTTTTTTTTTTTCCGAATTAACAAATCGAAGGAAATATATCAAGAATTTCTATGACATCCCAAACTGGATTGCACGGAAGTCACTCATCATAGCAGGCTTTGTCACCATTTTTAGTCGATGAATGTGTGCGCTCTAGCAGAAGAGCAAAGAAGAGAGAAAAATTTTCTTAATTTCATGGCTTAAAAGTAATTTTCTATGTAATTTTCTATGATTTATAAGAACATTGGGGTGTGTAATGAGTATTTTTTCAAAATACTATTGTCCTTAAAAGTAATTATATTAATAGGTATTTTAGTAATATGAAAAAGGGGTGTTTGAAAAGTTAAAAATGGGGTGTCAATAGACACACCTTTAAAATGTAAAGAAAGTTTTAAAAAAATTAAAAATTCTAGGGCATAATAAATATATAATTTCTAGAAATATCATATTATTCGTTTTACAAACTTAAAATGTCAGGAACATTATAAAATTTATTCTAAAAAAATTACATGTTATGGTTTTTATTTTAGAAATAAATTGAACAAGTGATTAATTAATAATTCAATTTTTTACGAGAAATATTAGATTGGATTTCATATTGATAAATGAGTGGGTGTTTTTTTTCCGAATTAACAAATCGAAGGAAAAATATCAAGAATTTTCTAAAAATTCACCTTTTTATTTATGTTTTATTATCTAAAATTAATACACAATTCTAAGGAATTAATCTAACAAGCGGCACCAATTTTTGATGAATATTCTATTTTTTATGATTTTCGTTGTTTTTTGCCTTTGAAAAATAAAATAAAATGAAAGCGAAGACAAAAAATTATTAAATTTTACAGACACGATCTTTACATTTTTCTGAGCACGCCTACAAAAGTCACCCTTAAAAAATGAAAAAAAAAAAGATGTTAAAAAGCCCTCAGGCGTGCAGTTGGTCGCCCAGCGGCCTGGGGTAAAAAATTCACATTTTTTATTACGTTTTGTGTCTAAAATTAATACGCGATTTTAAAGAATTAATGCAACAAGCAGCACCATTTTTCGATGAAGATTCTATTTTTTGCCTTTGAAAAGTAAAATAAAATAAAACGAATTTAAAAAATTCTAAAATTTTGGAGACATGATTCTTACATTTTTCTGAGCACGCATGCAAAAAATTGCTCTGAAAAAATGAAAAGAATGACGTCAAAAAGCCCCCTGACACGTGCAGTGGTGTGCCCAGTGGCCGGGGGGTCAAAAATTCATATTTTTATTTATGTCTTACATTCTTAAATTTATACATGATTTTTAGTAATTAACACAACAAGAGGCACCATTTTTTGATGAATGGTCAATTTTTTTTTTTTTTATGATTTTCTCTATTTTTCACCTTTAAAAATGAAATAAAATAAAACTGACATAAAAAAATTCTGAAATTTTACCAACACGATCATTACATTTTTCTGAGTTTGACTACAAAAAATTGCCCTCAAAAAATGAAACAAAAGATGTCAAAAAGCCCTCCAGAGCACACAGTGGGGCGCCCAGTGGCCGGGGGTGTTAAAAATTTATACTTTTCTTTATGTTTTGCATTCTAAAAATAATACATGATTTTTAAGAATTAACACAACAAGTGGTACCAATTTTTAGTGAATATTCTATTTTTTTAATGATTTCCTCTAATTTTCTCTTTTGAAAAAAATATAAATAAAATCGATGTTGAAAAGCCCCTCGACACGCGCAATGGGGCGTCCAGCGGCCAGGGGGTTCAAAAATTCACATTTTTGTATATGTTTTGCATTCTAAAATTAATGCGTAATTTTTAGGAATTAGTGCAATAAACGGCACCATTTTTCGATGAATATTCTATTTTTTATGATTTTCTCAATTTTTTGCCTTTAAGAAATAAAATAAAATAAAAATGTCGTCAAAAAATTTTGAAATTTTACAAACACAACACTTACCTTTTTCTGAGCATGGCTACAAAAAACTGCCTCCAAAAAATGAAAAAAAGATGTCAAAAAGCCCCACAGCGCACAATAGGGTGCCCAACGGCCGGAAAAATTCAAATTTTATTTATGTTTTCCATCTAAAATTAATACATGATTTTTAAGAAATAACGCAACAAACGGCACCATTTTTTGCTGAATATTCTATTTTTTTATTATTTTCTATATTTTTTTACTTTTAAAAATAAAATAAAATAAAAACGACGTCAAAAAATTATGAAATTTTACAGACATGATTCTTACATTTTTCTGAGCAAGCCTACAAAAAATAAGCATAAAAAAATAAAGAAAAAAAGTGATGTCAAAAAGTCTCCCGACACGTGCAGTGGGGTGCCAGTGGCCAGGGGCGTTAAAAATTGACATTTTTATTTACCTTTTGCATCCTAAAATTAATACACAATTTTTAGGAATTAATGCAATGAGCTACACTATTTTTTTTTTATGAATATTCTATTTTTTTATGATTTTCTCTATTTTTCGCCTTTGAAAAATAAAACAAATAAATACAATGTTAAAATAAATTTTCCAGACACAATCCTTATATTTTTATAGAGCATCGTACAAAAAATTGCCCTCAAAAAATGAAAGAGAAACAGATGTCAAAAAGCCCCCCAACGTGTAGTGACAACTGCCGGGGGTTCGAAAATTCACATTTTTATTTATGTTTTGCATTCTAAAATTTATACACAATTTTTACGAATTAATGCAACGAGAGCCACCAATTTTCAGTGATAATCTATATTTTATGATTTTCTATAGTTTTTTATTTGAAAAATAAAATAAAATAAAAATGACGTCAAATAATTCTAAAATTTTACAAACACGATCCTTACATTTTTCTGAGCATAGCTATAAAACATTGCCCTCAAAAATGAAAAAAAAAACGATACCAAAAAGCCCCCAGAGTGCACAGTGGTGCGCCCAATGGCTGGGGGTTTTAAAACTTCATACTTTTATTTATGTTTTTCATTCTAAAAATAATACATAATTTTTGAGAATTAATACAACAAGCGGCACCAATTTTCAAGGAATATTCTATTTTTAATGATTTTCTCTATTTTTCACTTTTGAAAAATAAAATAAAATAAAAATAATATTAGAAAATTCTAAAATTTAGCAGACACGATCCTTACATTTTTCCGAGCATGCCTGCAAAAAATCGCTTTCAAAAAATGAAAAAAAAAAATAGATGTCAAAAAGCCCCATTGCGCGTAGTGGGGCGCCCAACGACCGGGGGATAAAAAATTCACATTTTTATTTATGTTTTGCATTCTAAAATTAATACCCAACGACCGGCTCCAATTTTTTTATGAACGTTCTATTTTTATGATTTTCTCTATTTTTTACCTTTGAAAAATAAAATAAAATAAAAATAATGGAAAAAATTATGAAATTTTTCAGACACAGTCCTTACATTTTTCTAAGCATTAATGCAAAAACTCAACCCCAAAAATTGAAAAAAAAAGATTTCAAAAAGCCTTCTGGCGCGCAGTAGGACGTCCAGCGACCGGAAGGGTAAAAAGTTTACATTTTTATTTATGTTTTACAATCTAAAATTAATACACGATTTTTAGAAGTTAATGCAACAAGCAGCACCAATTTTTGATGAATATTCTACGTTTTATGATTTTCTCTATTTTTTCACCTTTAAAAAATAAAATAAAATAAAATAAAAACGATGTAAAAAAATTTTAAAATTTTTGCAGACACAATCCGTATATTTTTTTGAACATACCTACAAAAAGTCGCTTTCAACGCACTAGCTTGCTTTTAACACACTTTTTTTATATAGTAGATACCAAGCATCTAGCTAGTCTATTAAATTTTGGCATGGCTCCCCTCGCTTTTTTTGTTTGTTTTTGTTTTTGATATAATGTTTTAATTTTAATATAATAAGAATGTGTATACATTAGATTTAACCCTTCTTAAATTAATAATTCTCTACATTTTATTGGACTAACCATTTACATATATATTAGAAGTAATTACCATTAAATTCTGGGTCTGTTAATGTTTCTCAGAGAGCAACTCTTGCTTTGTTTAGTTTATACCGGCGGCCATAAGGTCATGGGTATTGCGAAAAGACTGCTGTTTTCATCCAATTTGATAGTCCGTGCCTTGAGTAACAGTAAAAACATATAGGAGAGTTGTTTAGTCCATGAGTTTATTAAATGTATGCTCACTAGTAATTCATTCTACATGAAACAAAATTGGAATGGAAAAAGAAAGATTGGAATGAAAAGAAATCATGCAAATTAATTATAATTAACTTTATTAGCAGCATGCTGATCACCTAATAACAAAATGTGCTTGTGCATATATATATATGTGTGTGTGTGTGTGTGTGTGTGTGTGTATATATATATATATATATATCACTTGTTTCTATTTATTCGCCACCTGATTACACTAAGAAAGAGAACGGAAAAAATATTCAATATTAATAGCTCTACTACGGTTTATTCTCTCATGCCTTTTGAAATGAAGAGAAAAGAGGAAATAATATTTTTGTATGGTATCAAGCCACACTCAATTTATTTAAATAAAAACGAAAAGTACAAAGCAGTAGTGAAATTGTGAGGTTGAAAGATTTACGCAAACTTAACATTAAAAACAAAAAGAATGGTCTATCTGTGGCAATGTCTCATATGGTATTGTACGGTTTTAGCCGTTACATTTAATTAAAATTACATTAAAATACCAAATTATGTAAAAAGAAACAGTTACATTTAATTAAAATTACATCAAAATACCAAATTATGCAAACAAACAAAAAAAAAAGTTTTTTTTGTACAAGTTTAACGACTGAAAAACATAGCTTCATCCGACGTTCATTTCTTTAGGTCCTGCCATAGAAATCTCTTAGAGAAAAATCATCAAGTTAAAAGATCAAGCCTTGTAAATCTCCTCGTCCTTTGAACATGTAGGCCATAGAATAGAAGTTTATAATTCATTAACATTCATTTGCTAGTAAGCACACGTCAAAGGAAATGGGAACCAAAGCTCTTCTTTCTTCCTACATTCCTATTTCCACAATAAAATACTACTTAGCCTCCTTTTGACGCGCAATTCATTTTAATTATAAGCTGATAAGTTCAGTTTTATTACCTAAAACAATTGTTGAACTGTTGAAGGAGCGCCAATCGCAGAAGATCCAATATATAAAATAATAAGATATTGAACTGTTGCAACACAAAATACAATATATAAAATAATTTCCAGAATTTTACATTTATAAAGACATGTGAAATCCAAAAAAGTATCTTCATTCAATGTCCTAATAAGATATTGAATTTTCGTATTTTATACCATAACCTTTCCTAAATCAAAATTATATGGGAATAGGTGACTTTAATACCCTAAACGAGTGTAATTGTTGAACTGTTGAAGGAGCGCCAATCGCAGAAGATCAAACAGATGAGCCGACTCTTGAGACTGATCATCAATCTCGACCAGCTCCGAACTCTTGTGATGCTTCTGTGGTGTCATAACATTCAAACGTATGAACTGCTTGATCGAATACTTGAGCTCCCGATCACCGCAGTCCTTTAATTTCTCGAATCAATCATCAGCTTAAGGACAAGGAAGGGATTTGGTTCTCCAACAAGAACAAATCATGCTGCGCAAATTGATACCAGCCTCTGCCGGAGTCACTACTCGACCACGGCCCCGCCTTCCACGAGCTATGTTGACTACGATAAAGATGGCGCAAGATATAAAAAAGGGAAATAAAGGGAAACAATATTCAATTCTTCTCTTGGTTCCAATTGTCCTTATAGAACTTATAGAGCATTGAGTGGAATCGTGAGGTCCCACCTCTCATTTGGTTACAACTGATTTTGCCAGCCGAGACAATTATAGAAAATAGCAAAATAACAAATAGGTAGGAGTCAACACACTTTCTTCGCGTTCCCAAGTAGCTTCCTCAATCTACCCCCCTTAAGAATTTTTGTCCCGAAAATTAGAACAACTCGGGGTAGCTTTTCCTCATATCTTCTTCGCGTTCTCAAGTAGCTTCCTCAATATTGTGATTTCGCCAGAAGACTTTAACTAGAGGAATTACTTTATTCCTTAAAGTTTTCTCCTCGCGAGCCAAGATCTGGACTGGTTTCTCTTCGTAGGTGAGGTCCGCGTGCACTTCGACAGGTTCTTGGTGCAACACATGCGATGGATCTGTCACATATTTCTTCAACATCGATACGTGAAAGACGTTGTGTACAGAAGCTAATTCTGGCGGCAATGCTAGTCTATATGCGACTTTTCCAATCCTTTCAAGGATCTCAAAAGGTCCTATATACCTCGGACTGAGCTTCCCTTTCTTGCCGAATCTCATTACCCCTTTCATCAGTGCCACCTTCAAACAAACTAAGTTTCCTACCTGAAACTCCAGTGGCCTGCGGTGTTTATCCGCATTACTCTTCTGGCGACTGTGAGCTGTATCTAACCTCACTCTGATAAGTCTCACATCCTCTGTGGTTCTCCTGATGAAGTCTACTGTTTCTAGATGCTTCTCCCCTGGTTCGTACCAGTGAATTGGGGACCTGCATCTTCTTCCGTGTAGAGCTTCGAAAGGTACCATTCCTATTGACGCGTGATAGCTATTATTGTAGGAAAACTCTATCAAAGGTAACTTCCTATCCCAGTTTCCCTTGAAGTCCATGACACATGCCCTCAGCATATCTTCTAGGGTCTGGATGGTCCTCTCAGATTGGCCATCTGTCTGCGGGTGAAAAGCCGTACTGAACTTTAGCTTAGATCCCATTGCGTTATGTACATTTTTCCAAAATCTTGACGTGAAGCGGCCGTCACGATCCGAAATGATGGATTCTGGAATTCCATGCCATGCTACTATCTTGGACACGTAAAGTTCGGCCAGCCGCTCAACAGAATAACTGAGTTTGATCGGCAGAAAGTGTGCGAATTTAGTCAATCGATCCACGATCACCAAAATCGCATCGTTACCGTCGGATTATCTGGGCAACCCTACCATGAAATCCATTGTGATTTGGTCTCACTTCCATTCTGGAATATCAATCTTCTGTAGTTCTCCTGCTGGATGTTGATGCTCTGCTTTAACTTTCTGACAGTTAAGGCACTTTGATATAAATTCAGCCACGTCCTTCTTCATTCCTGGCCACCAAAAGCTCCTTTTTAGATCCTTATACATTTTAGTTGCTCCCGGATGAACGGAGTAAGGCGTTTCATGTGCTTCTGAAAGGATCTGCTTCCTCATTTCTTCATCTTTAGGGACGCATATCCTACCCTTGTGGAGGAGTGTGCCGTCCTCCGCGAGGCTAAACACCAGTTCTTTACCTTCGAGAACTTCCTCCTTTAACTTCACCAAGGTAGGATCGGATTCCTGACTACTCTTCATGTGCTCGAGGATGGTCGGCTGTAGGGGGAGAGATGATAACTTCCCCGAAATTATCTCAATTTCAAGGTCGCGTATGTCCTTCTGCAGGGGTTGTGGCAGAGCATTGATCACCATTAACGTTGCTGACGACTTCTGACTTAGTGCATCCGCCACCTTGTTTGCTTTTTCGGGATGATAGAGGATCTTACAATCATAGTCCTTTACCAATTCTAGCCATCTTCGTTGTCTAATATTCAACTCCTTCTGCGTGAAGATGTACTTGAGACTTTGGTGGTCTGTGTAGATCTCACACTTCGCTCCATACAGGTAGTGTCACCATATTTTCACTGCAAAAACCACCACTGCAAGTTCTAAGTCATGTGTCGGGTAGTTCCTTTCATGATCTTTAAGTTGTCGCGAGGCGTAGGCGACCACCTTTCCTCATTGCATGAGAACGGCTCCTAATCCTTTCTTAGAAGCGTCGCTGTAGACTACGAAGTTCCTTTCATCTGCATCTGGAATGGTCAACACTGGTGCGCTGGTGAGTCTCCTTTTTAGCTCTTGGAAGCTTTCTTCGCACTTCTCGGTCCATTCATACTTCCTTTCTTTCTGTGTGAGAGCCGTGAGTAGTGTTGCTAGCTTTGAGAATCCCTCCACAAAGCGTCGGTAGTATCTTGCTAAACCCAGAAAACTACGTATCTCTGTCACACTCCTCGGAGCTGACTAATTACTAACTGCTTCGATCTTGGCGGGATCCACGGTAACTCCTTCCTTGGATACTACATGCCCTAAAAATTGTACCCTTTCTAGCCAAAATTCACACTTTGAAAATTTGGCATACAACTGGTTCTCCTTCAATATCTGTAGGGCAGTCTTCAGATGCTCCTCGTGTTCTTCCTTCGTTTTAGAGTAGATCAGAATGTCATCTATGAAGACGATAACAAACTTGTCCAGATGGTCCTTAAATACTCGGTTCATCAAGTCCATGAATGCTGCTGGAGCATTGGTCAGTCCAAACGGCATCACGAGGAATTCGTAGTGTCCATAACGAGTCCTGAAAGCTGTCTTTGACACGTCGCCTTCCTTTATCCGAAGTTGGTGGTACCCTGAACGCAAATTAATCTTGAAAAATATGCAGCTCCCTTCAATTGGTCGAATAGATCATCGATCCTCGGCAGTGGATACTTATTCTTGATTGTAATCTTATTTAGCTCCCGATAGTCGATACACATCCTCAGTGTACCGTCTTTTCTTCTTCACGAACAAAACTGGTGCTCCCCATGGCGAATAACTCGGGCGGACAAAACCTTTATCTATCAACTCTTGCAGTTGCACATGAAGCTCTTTAAGCTCGGCTGGGGCCATCCGGTACGGTGCCTTAGAAACTGGTGCTGATCCTGGCATCAGTTCGATCTCGAACGAGATTTCTCGCTTTGGGGGTAGTCCCGGTAATTCTTCTGGAAAGACTTCCATGAATTGTTTGACTATTGGAATGTCTTCTGGTCTTAACTTAATCTCCTTAGAATTGTCCACCATATTAGCTAGATACCCTATGCATCCGCTAGCCAACATCTTACTTGCCCTCATCGCGGACACCATCTACATTGACCGCTCCTGAGATGTCCCTGTGTAAGTGAACTCTCCTTCCTCAGGTGGCTTGAACGTGACCTTCCGGCTTCTGCAGTCGATGACGACGTTGTATTTCCTCAGGAAGTCCATTCCCAAAATGACGTCGTAATCGCTCATACTAATGATTATCAAATTCATGTACAATGTTCTTCCACAAATAATTATTGGAACATTTCTTAACCAATAATTAGACAATAAGATCTCCCCAGAGGGCAAGGCAGTCCTAAAGGGTTGATCTATTCTATCTTTTACACTATCTAGATGCTTTGTAACCTTAGTTGACACAAATGAATGCGTTGCTCCATAATCAAATAAAGCGTATGCATCATGGTTGGCTACAGGAAGCTGGTCACCACTGTGGAAGTTCCAGTTGCTGCATCTCCCCTAGTATAGGCACAGATACGAGCTTGGGGTTCTGGAGCTTCCAATCTTCCTTGAGAAATCTGGGGTCCGTCAATCGTGGCTTGAATTGCATGCAGCTGATTTCTTGGGGCTCTCGGTTGATTCTGAACTCTCTGTTGATTCTGATTCGCTCGGTTCTGGGGGTTGGAATAACAATCCTTGGAAAAATGGCCCTCTTTGCCACATGTGAAACAACTGTTTGTCCCAGCTCTACATTCTCCCGGATGTTTCTTCCCACACCTATTGCAAGTGGGGAAACTGTTGTTAACTTGCCCGGCATTGTTCTTCTTCTGAGGTTGGCCTTTCTGGTTCCCCGGGTTAAAGTTCCCTTTCCTCTTATTCTGGCCTTGTCTTTGCTGCTTGTTACCTTGGCCTGGGTTACTATTCGGCCTTTTGGGTTGGGTTTCCGGGTTTTGTTTCCCTTTAGCCCTTTCCTCTTTCTTAGCTTGGAAGAATTTAGCCCTTTCCTCCCTGTTTTGGTTAACCCAGTATTCTGCACGAATGGCTCGACCAACACAGTCTTCCACGGTCGTAGGCGGTCTGCCTCCGCCACTAATCACCACAGCTAGGTCGGTTCGAAACATCTTCATCATCCTCCTGACCTCCTCCCGCTCTGAGGTCACCATGTGTGGGCATAGACGAGCTAGTTGCTTAAACTTCTGCACCGCATCTACCACGGACAAATTTCCTTGGCGAAAATTATTAAACTCATCCTCTTGGGCGGCCATGTTGTCTAAGTTGAAATACCTCTCATTAAATTCCTCAATGAAGTCTTGCCAAGTCATCCTATCGACATTCCTTTTTAGCTCCACCGTCTGCCACCATCGGCGGGCTTCCTTCTTGAGCATATAGGAGGCGCACAGGACCTTTTCTTGGTCATTCAACCTCATAAGGTTCATGTCTACCTGAACATCAGTCAGCCAATTGTCTGCTTCTATCGGGTCTGTGGAACCATGGAACTCTGGCGCCTTCATACGACGAAACCTTTCTAAGGTTGAGATCCAACGCCTATCCTCTGTTGGGTGATGGTCCTGTCCCTCAGCTTCTACATGTGCAATCGGTGCAGGCGGTATCTCCTGACCGTTCTGATCGCCAGCTGCAGGGGGATCTTCCCGTGCATGTGGCTTTTCATGGGCTAGTTCACCTCTAGCTGGTGGTGCCTGATTCTGACGCGCTAGCTGTTCACGCAAGGCATTCATCTCTTGTTGTTGTGCTTGCAGCAACTGTCTCATTTCGGCCATCTGACCCGTCCAGTCAACCTCCGGCTGGTTTCGAGCCGCTTGTGCTCGTGGTCGAACCATGATCCTTCATTCAAGAAAGTACTATGTAAGTCTTTATCTTTCTCTGCGTCTAAAATTATGTCTGTATACGGAATGTATTCATATCGTAGTAAGGATACATAAAATCTTGTTTACTTGATACATGATTTCATTCTGATTTACACTCTTGATTCAAAAATAGAATTTTCTCTAATTATGCATAAACTTTTAATTTCTTTTAAGCTCGATTTCATAACTTTTAATCATAACTGTCGGGAGTGTTTGTCACTTCCTGTATCATCTACATATATCAGCATGTCTGTTGGGAGTGACTACCACTTCCCATGATACAATAACAAAATGCCTAGTCTGGTCAGGGTGAGAGTGGTTATCACTTCTCACAGTACAAATATGTCATGTAACGCCTACGGAGAGTGTCTATCGTTTCTCACTGTACATAAATAAATAAATAATTTTTTTTTTTTACCCAACCTAGGTGAGAGTGGCTACCACTTTTCACAATACAAAAAGTATCCTATACAAAAGGTAAGATATGCTGCAGGTGACGCCATCAGTCAGATGATAATCCAGACTCAGGCTCCGCGTCTCCATCTGAGAACCCCTCATCGCCGAACATCTCATCCTCCGAGGGATCCTCCTCCTCTGTATACTCATCATCGCTCGCGATGATGACATGCTCTGGTACTTCATCATCATAGTCCTCAGACATGTAGTCTATTGGCTCATTATCGTCTTCATCGTTATCTGCATGATATCCCGGTGCTGCGTCCTGCTCCGGCTGGGCTACGACTGCTGCTGCTGCGGCGTTGGCCTGGAGTTGTTGTTGGACATGGTGTAGCTCCTCCTCACCATTCATTATTTCCTCCAAGAACTGCTGGATGTGATAGTATTGTCCAGGGTAAGGAACTAAGTCCCGGACGGCCTGGGGTTCCCCCCTCCAGATCAAATCTCTGACCTCTGAAAACAGGATCTGGGTAGGTATGATGGGCAGCATGGAGTCCCGAAAACGCTGGCAGTAATGAGCCATGGACTCTCCCTCATAAGAATCCCAGATGGCTTCTAAAGCCTCATATTGTCTTCTCTGCATATCCTCCCAGATGTGAGGATCTCTCTGCACTCCCGGAGCATGAACTTCAATAGCACCATACAATATCGGCCCATACTCGGCTCTGATTTCCTGCTTAAACTCTCCCCAACTAGGGGGTTGGTGTTCAGCTCCCATCCCGAGCCACCAGGCGAGAGCGTGTCCTTCTAACTTTGAGGCGGCCAATCGGACCCTCATCCGCTCAGGAATGTGACAAACGTCATATGCTATCTCTATAACGTTGATCCACTCCATTAATAGGTACGGTTGACGGCGACCGGAGAATGTGTGAACACGCATGTTTACAAACGCGGCCATAGCCCTATGATCCTCCTCGATTTGCCTGGGGTCTATCGGTGCAGCCATACTCTGTCGTAACGCAATAGTATTAACATTATTATTTACTCAGAATATATTATTTACATGAATTTCTACTTACTTGGACTGGGGCGGAGTAGGCACGTGACGGTGTGGAGTAGGATGGCAGGATACCGGCTCTGATACCAACTGTAGCGCCCCTCCTTTGAGGCCGCCACTGTAACTAACTTTTTAACTTGTACTTACTGAAATTTCTTAAAAGTTACGGAACATTTTTTTTTTTAAAAGGGTCTTATAATAAACATAAGATACGAAATTACTTTCTAAATTAAAATATTCAAATCTTAACATATCTCTTTTAGAATCATAATTAACAAAACTACTTATAACATAAAGCTGATTGCGGAAATATTTGCGAGCGGTATCCATATCCCGTGCCCCACATCGTTCGTCCACTCGCCGGCAGTCTATCAGGCATTATATGCCGGTTGCTTACCTACGGTATAAACATTCTATAATGAGCTTTCGCTCAGCAAGTAGGAACTACCTCTCGTAAAATAACTGTAAGTTCACATGAATAAATATGCATGAGCCAATTATGCTTAATTATGATGTCTTATCAGAATCTTATTATCTTATCTTATCTTTCTTACTGATTGGTCCGAGTGCTCGCATACCACTTGCGCGCAATCATCAGAACGTGAGGGTTTGCAAGGTCCCCCACGACACCGTGATTATAACTTGAATGCCTCCCTTGAGTCGGAGGACATTATTGTTATTTTCTTTTTCTCCCTTGTGGAGCTTGAGTTACCTCCCTTGTGGAGGCTGGTACGACACTCAACTGATATTATTCTTATAAGTTCCTCTTGACTTATTAAGGTGTATGCAATATGACCTAGCATAGCATACTATATCATGTACTCGAATACATATAATTCGGGTGTACTGCTTAAGAGTAACATAGCATAGCATTCATAACATTAAATGTACTCAAACATATATAGTTCATGTGTACTGTTTACTTTAAAATCTATTTATACTGTAGGCGAGATTCCTACTTACTTGATTTTCAAAGCTGGAATCCCCTTTTCGCCTATCAGCCTAGTCTCTTGCTTTCTTCTGAAAATGAACACCCATTAAGTGTGTGAGATTAACTATTATTTGCTATTCTATTTTAGCAACTTATGAAGGAAAATCTAACCATTTCCATAAAGCATATATTCCTTTCCTTTACTAAAAGATAATAAAGATTAATTTATTAAATCCTCAAAATCTTATTTTCCTAGATTTCCCTTGGTATGATATTAAGGCCCAATTTGGCCTAGGACTTATACATGGTATTCTAACTTTTACGCCGCTGAAATTTATACTCCAACGGAGTCTCTTAAACTAATGTAGGCGTTGGACCCACATTAAATATTCAAAATTTTATGGACCTATCGTATTGGGCTCGTAGGTGCCCGTCGGGATAATTCGCTCAGTAATCCACTATGTTCTTTAAAGAAAGCATTTTTCCTTGTAAACTTCCTTTATGAATACTTTCATTAAAATAAGATTTAATTTCATTGTATTTTACTGGAATTCTATTTCGAGTTCTTTTATAAACTCTTGTTGAAACCGACACGATTTCAGTTTTGTCTTGTTAAAAACTGTGCAGTTTCTGAAATCTGTGTTTTACTGTATCTTAAAGTCGGATTTTAAAATTTTGTTCTTCGCGAAAATTCCTCGTCTCGTCGAGATCTAAAATTTTTGTTTTTAGTAAAAGTTGAAATTCGGCATCTAAAGGCCTCGTTTGGCTGAAAACCGTGGCTGCTGTTTTTCTTGAAACTGTTTTAGTCAAAAACTATGCCGTTTCGGGAATCTGTATTTTAGTACCTCTTAGGGTCAGATTTTGAAAATGCTTTCTTCATAAAATTTCTTCGTTTCATCGAAATCTAAAATTGTCACTTTTGTGAAAAATCGAGATTGAGCCTCTAAGGGTCCCGTTTGGCTGAACCAGTGGCTGCCAATTTTTTTTTTTTGAAACTGTATTGGACAGCTTGTCCGTTTTTGTAAAATGACTTCAAACTTGGTTTTAGAGTTAAAATTAGGTTTTATCATAGTAACCGAAAATGTTCAAAATATCTAGAGCTATAAGTTCAAGCTTTGAAACATTGAAAAATCTCGCTCTAGAGTCCTTATTTTCGCGGTCAAAGTCACCGGAAAATTTTTCCTCTAATCCGAAAATAAGCAACTTAGATCAAGCATAAAATATCACATCAAACTAACCTCAAAACTCACAAAACCAACATAAAACTCACACACCCTTATTACACTTATCGCCTCATGAACCACAAATTACATCATGAATTCGTGCTTAAGGTTGGCTAGAAAAATAATGGGGAAGAGTTTAAGAATCTTACCCTTAAAGAGTTCTCTCTCTTGAAAGCCTTTGATCTCCTCTAAGATTCGTTAACGGCTTGAAACTAGAAGAGGATAAGGAAATTTGAGAAGAATATTTCTACATTTCCAACTTTACTAAAACACAAAAAAAGAGAGAATTTTAGAGTTTTTACCCTTGGAGAAATGCTTGTCTAGACTCCTCCTTTTCTCCTTCAACTTAAACTAGGATTTGTGGTGAGATTTATGAGAACTTTTGATTGTGTGTGAGGTAAGGGATGGCTTGGTTTTGGTGAGGGAAAAGTTTAGAAAACTTGAGGGTTGGAGCTTTGGAGAACCGGTTTTGGATATGGAGAAGGAAGTGACATCCACTAGGTTATTACCTCCTTTAGTCTACTTAACGAACAAAAATTTTGCTTAAACCCCTTGAAGATGGCCGGCCAAGTGAAGAGAAAAGTGAAGGAAGAAATGTCATGATTTACTTTCAATCATTACTATCCCATCAAATCTTCAAGCACACTCAACATTTAACCAAAATTTTTGGCTATAAACCCTTGAAGGATGGCCGGCCAAGTGAAGAGAAAAAGTGAAGGAAGAAATGTCATGATTTCCTTTCAATCATTACTATCACATCAATCTTCTAGCACACTCAACATTTAACCAAAATTTTTGGCTATAAACCCTTGAAGATGGCCGGCCAAGTGAAGAGAAAAAGGAGGAAACAAAAACTAATCATGAGTCATATTCACCTCTCTCATCACATCACATCAACTCACACACACTAACCTACCCCTTGTACTTTTGTCCATTCCCTTAAGTTACTTATTAAAACTGTCCAAAATTATACTGACAGCTATTTTCTCCTGTATACAGGTACTGGATGCTAGTTTGTACTGTACTGGGAGATTCTTAAAATTAAGATTCTCAAACTGTATCTATAGTGGAAATTCATCCGTTTTAAAGCACGGTGAGAATTTATCGATCGAATTTGCTTGATCGGAAAAACGTGAACTTAACGTGAAATCTGCTACAGAATTTAGGAATGCAGATGTTAATTCCATAAATCCTTCAATCACAAAATGTACATAGTATAATGATTTTCCAGGAAAATCCTTGACTTGAATACATGAATTATATTATTAAAATTATGGGATTTTTCTTGGTCACTACACTGTTGCTCGGTCGAATAATCCCTTGTTTAAGCATTTCGTCGACCATATTCACAATTTCACGCTTCTGGTAGTGGGGATATCAGTACGGCCGTAAACAGACCGGCCCACTGCCTGGGAGTAGTGGAATTCGATGGTCCTGATTCCGTCGAGGGGGAAGACCTTGTAGACAGCCAAAAACTGTAGGGTACTTCCGTAACCATGGTTCCCAATCATCCGTGTCTTGCTTTTCCATAACGTCCTCAGTTAGTAGACAAATCTGTAATAGCATGCTAGTGTTGGAGCTTGCCCTTAAAGCCTTGTTCATCGCCTTGCCTCCTATCGAAGTAGTTGGAGCATGCCCCATACCAACCAAGCGGGTCTCCTTTTGATTTACCGAAAATGTCATCTCCATTCGGTCAAAGTCCTAAATAATAGGTCCTAATGTTTGTAGCCATTGAGCTCTCAAAACGGCATCACATCCTTCCAACTCGATTAAATAGAGGTCAACAAGGAACTGAGATTCCTGCAAGTGCAGAGTGACCTCACGGCACAGACCCGGGCTACGAATTTTCTCACCATTGGCCACAATGACCTTGAGTGCTGAGTTGGCTTCAGTGTGTAAGCCCACAAGACGGGCAAATGGGGTATGCAAGAAATTGTGGGTGGAACCCGAATCAATAAGGATTGTAAGAGGAATTTTACCAACTTTTGCTGCGACTCTCATGGTCTGAGGAGTGGTGATTCCCACCAAGGAGTTGAGAAAAATTTCAGGTTTCTCCCCTGCCGTTCCTTGGTCGGTATCGTCAACATTGTCTTCGTCCGCTTCGTCTTCTTCCATTTCAATCCAGAACAATCTCTTGCAAGTGTGGTTGGGCGTGTATCGTTCATCGCAATGAAAATAAAGCCCTTGAGCTCGCCGTTGCTGAAGTTCCGAAGGGGTAAAAAGTCGAACAGGAAATTCTGGCATAGAAGCCGACTTTCCCTCGCCCTCGTGAAGTCTATTACTGGAGGGGAAGCTAGGTCTTGGAGTAGAGGTTGGTCGAGGGTGAGAGGCCCACTTTGTGGTCGATTGATTTCGCCCCTCATAGATCCAGGCTAAGCCGATTGCAGATGCCAGGGTCGTTGGGTCATGGGCCTTCACGTCGGCCTGCAAGGAGTCACGAAGCACACTAATGAAACAGGCCGTTTCCTGCTCCGCAGTGAGTACCCCGGCTTTGCTCAAAAGCCTCTCAAAGCGACTTTGGTAATCACGCACGGTGGCGGTTTGCTTAAGTTTACAGAGCTCTCCAAAACCATCTTCGTACGGTGCAAATCCAAAACGGAGCATCAATTCTCGCTTGAATTGAGCCCAATCTATCCGTTCGTTGAGCGTGTTCTTCCTTTGAATCCAGATCTGGGCATCGCCTTCCAAGTAATAAGAAGCCAACCTAACCTTCTCCGCCTCCGCCACATTCTGGAAATCGAAGTACTGTTCCGCCCGGCAGATCCAGATCGTCGGATCTTCTGCCCCATTATATACCGGAAAATCTAGACGGACATATCGAGGTGGAAAAGCTCCTCCAGTCTGGTTGTGCATGGCCATCTGACGAGTGTCACTCGGTTGGGATGCCGAAGCCTCCTCGTGAGAGTGCACCGCCTAAAAGAAATCCGTCATCTGCTTCAACATCCTGTCGTGTCCCAAGCTCAGGGTAGCGAGCTGCTGCTCGAGGCGTTGGAAGCGTTGGTCGTCGTTCGCCATCGCCGGCTCTGATACCAGATTGATACCAGCCTCTGCCGGAGTCACTACTCGACCACGGCCCCGCCTTCCACGAGCTATATTGACTACGATAAAGATGGCGCAAGATATAAAAAAAGGAAATAAAGGGAAACAATATTCAATTCTTCTCTTGGTTCCAATTGTCCTTACAGAACTTATAGAGCATTGAGTGGAATCGTGAGGTCCCACCTCTCATTTTGTTACAACTGATTTTGCCAGCCGAGACAATTATAGAAAATAGCAAAATAACAAATAGGTTGGAGTAAACAGTAAAATAATAAAAAGACTAATATATTCTTGCTCTGACCAGTAGCAATTAGACTAATAGCGTAGACCCGTAACACAAATGCGATTCGGTCGTTCTTAATCTTAAACAAACTTTTAAACTCATCTTTAATGTAGCTTTATATGAACACTAAAGCATACAACATCCGTCCAAGAATTGCATTGAGTCTAGGGTTTCGTCATCGTAGTCCTTTACCACCTCTTCATGGAAGCACTTTTCAGCTCCTAGATGTTCTTCTTGATCTTCTCGCAAAGAACTTTGTCAGTCTCATGGCCACTATCTTGGATGAATTTCGCTACCAGTTCGAGCTTGTACTAATCGTCTGCGAGCTTGATGAACAGAACCAATTGATACCCACTTTGGCAAGTAATACTTCTCCAAATTCTCTTGATCATCTTGTCCTAAGACCATAGGAATTTGTATCTTTGGTAGTTGTGATGCTTTTTTCCTTTTTTTAAAATTTTTTTTTTATTATACCTATCTTCTTCGTTTGCCTTCTTTTTTGCTCCCATTACTTGCTTCAATTTCACACGGTTTATCATTGTTTGAACAACGGCAAGTGATATCTGTTTTTGTATGTATATGAGATCTTTGTTTTTAATTCGTCTATTTATACATGTGTGATTTAGTATTACAGTGACTAGATTTTTAATGATTAATTAGCAAAAGCTTATTAGAGCTTTATTTACGAACTAAGAATATTGGTAGCAAGTTAAGCTAATGTACTTGAAAGATCTTTTTTTTTGGCGATTTACCGTAAATAATTAAGATTAAATTAATTGTTATACTGAAAGCATAAATTAAAGAATCAAAGCATGCAATTTTTATGTTGCCCAATATAAACGTATATCCACTGGGTCACGCCCAGTTATTGACAATCCACTAATTTAACTCGCTTAAGATCACCAATAGAATTATACAATCGAAAGACTCTATTTCGTAATTGTCGTCTAGGTATTGTAACAATTAGCCATATCTTTTTAAGGAGCACCACCCGTTTTCAAACTCTGCATGATGAAATCCCTTCATCTAGCGGATTATTTTCTCCCAAAAAGCTTAAATTCTTCTCTTGGAGAATGACAAATTGTTGAACTCCCTTTAACATTACAAACGTCTTCTCCTAAAGACAATTACTTCTTCACCTGAAGAATGATAATTAGTTAAAATCTCTTCAACACTTCGAATTGTCTTCTCCTGAAGACAGCAAATTCTTCTATAGAAGAATGTTTAGTGTGGACCTATTAGACAAATGCCCAGAAAGCCAATAATTTCATCTGATTTGAGTCTTAAACAGAACAATCCATATAGGCTTCTTCTCAAAGTTGGATAGTAAATTCCTTCTCAAAGTCAAATTGTAATTCAAGTGGAACTCGAATTTGTCTTCAGTTAATGATAGTAATATTGTTTGATGAAATAATTCTGGATCCTTATCTTGTTAACTCAATCTTGAATTTCAAATATTCTCTAATTCAAATGTTACTTGTATTGCACGCGAATTGGTTTGGTTTTTGAACTGCAGAATTTTACGTTGTCAAAAATTGAAAAACCTAATCGTACTAAAGTTTAGTAATGCAGGAAAAAAGTTGTCCGTGTACTTTTAGGCCTCGTTCATTTTGCGGATTCGAGTTTTCAATTCAAACTGAGATGTGACATTTTCTGAGAGATTTTAAATGTAGTAGAAAAACTTATATGTGACATTTTCTGAGAGCTTTTAAATGTAGTAGAAAAATTTATATGTGACATTTTCTGAGAGTTTTTAACTCTAGAAACTTAAAACTGAAAATTTAAATCAGTAAAATGAACGAGACCTTAACTTTTATTGCAAGTTGGGCATAGATACTCTGTTGGGAGGAAGATCAATAAATGGCGCTTCTATATTAACAAATACTGTAAATTACAAATGTCGTCGTTGTAGTTTAGTTGTTAAAACCTTTTTTTTAGCAAGGATCAATATGTAGTCGCTAAGAATGAGGACATCCATGGTTGCTAATTTTTCACTTGTTGTCGCGGATAAGTGATCGTCTAACAACTCGATGACATGGTAAAGCCAGATTTAACAATGAAAAAAATTTAAAATAATCTGCGCCGAAAGTTTAGTGAAAACAAAAAGTAATCATGTTTTAACAACTCCCAGCTGTTCTTGTTCAGTCTTTTGCTTTCTATTCTTACGCCTGCGTGCTTTAGTGGTTTACTTTTGCGCCTTCGTGCATGCTTTCTAACTGTCGTTAAAAGATTAGACGACAGTTTGATGAACCGTCATCTGTTCGACAATCGTTAAATGTCTGTAACATTTAATGACGATTGAAAAACGTCGTCTAATAACTAATTTTAGACGACAGTTTTTCAAAAAAATTGTCGTCTAAAGTATTTTTATTTTAAAATACTTTAGGTGATTGAATGCATCATATTTAAACTTTATAGTAGGCAATAAGAAGAATATTAATATAAAATTGCAACACATATATCATCACACACACACACACATATATATATATGCGTGAATAATTTCATAATTAAAACTCGTTTTTTTGTGCTACCACCACAGACCCCCTAAAAATTTTATAATTAAAACTCAACCAAAAAATGTTGCATTACGAGCATTTTAGACTAAACCAAATAAAATTCGGGTAACCATACTATAACAAAACTAATAATATCTATATATAACAGATTCCTAAAAAAGTGGCATAAAAAATAGGAATGCCTTTTTAATTGGTTAACCCAAAGGACAAAAGTTTTTATACTTGGTTCGCAATGAAAACACATGAGATGGGAATTTCTAAATCTCAGTGGTTATTGTACACTTGAAACACAGGAAAACTCATGAAACACAAGAAAACTGTCCTCCAAACATGTACACTTGAACATTTTCAGACTTAATTACGCTGCACAATTCAAAAAACCTTCACAATCCTTACGCAAACAGAGGTGTCTACAAGGTAACAACAAGACTGTGACTTCTCCAACCACACAATATTCCAACAACTATAATCAAATGAACTAAAAACCTCAACAAATTAAGAGGAGAAATGCATTTATCTGTAAAACCTTATAAAGATATACTGAATTGATCTATAAACCTCAAAAAAACAAAAAAACAAAAAAAAAACCCTCAACAAAACTGACTACACAAAATGGAACAAATAGCAAAACAACACGAGATTGACCAACACATAAATCATTTGACACATCCACATGTAAAGGGTAAAAATATACTGAATTCCAAATAATTTAAATATAAAAATATTCATAAAATTACCGGTAGAAATTCAGGTGCCTCAGCACAGCCTCTCTCCCATGCTTTGAGGCATAACCGGATACAAGCATCATATGCAATCAATGTTTGCCAAGTAGATTGACCACTGAAATAGTTAAAATAACATGCGAGTTGCAAGATATGAGAAAGTGCATTTGAGTCATTTTCAAAGTTTAAAAAGTCATTACTTGGTCACACAAGAGATATCAAAACATAATGAAACTATAGCATGTAAAGGAAAAAATATACATTCGTATAATATATATATATATATATATATACCTGTGGGATATATCATCAAGCAAAATGCGAAAACTAATATTAAAAAATGTAATAATTTCATGGTGTTGGGATCCGGTAGATCCAGAGGGCATGATGTGGCGGGGGTGTGTATGTGTAAATATTTGACTCGTTGGTGGCAGGTCCAACGTGGCCAAAGTACTTAACGAGCCTTCAAAGTAGAGGACGATGGTAGGATCTCCGACGGTGGTGTGGTTCACTTACACCCAAATTAGGCCGAATAACACGTGTTCTAGGGCTCTCTTTGTTGCTAAAATCACGAAAATACTCATAGTTGATGGAGGAGTGACTCAAGAGATGGATAAGGCTCTTTGATGGAGAAGGGCTCCAAAAGCAGTTTGGGGGTTGCTTTGGAGGCTTTGAGTACGTAATTTCGCTGGTGGATAATGTGCTGATGGAGAAAAGAGTGATATGGAGGAGTCTGATGTAGGTTGTTCCGAGAGCGTAGAGATCGTTTGGAGCACTCCCTCCGACCGCAGATGAGAGTGACTCCACGGTTGAAGGCTTCAATACTTCCAGGAATGTATGAAGTTAACTCTCAGAACACTCTCAGGTGGTGTTAGAAGAGGATTGAAAAGTGTTCTTGAGGAGTTTCTAAGAAGGTCAACAATTAGAAGCTATGAGGTTCCTCAAGAACTTGAAGAAGACTCCAATCTTTGTAGCAAAAGACTTGAAAGAAAGCACTTAAAGAGAGAGCTTCAACACTTTGATGTATTTTCTAATGTGCAGGTACGTTCGTGTTGGAATCAAGAAGGCACTACAAGAAAAAGGGGATTTTGTGACGACAAAAAGTCGTTGCTAAAACCCGAATGTCGTCGCAAATAAAGTTTTTTGCGACGACAAGTCGTCGCAAATTTGTCAGCGCAAAAAATTGGTCGCAAAAACATTTTTTGCGACGACATAGTGTCGTCGTAAATGTATTTACGACGACACTCTGTATTTGCGACGACAGACGTCGCTAATACGTCGTTGTAAAATTCTTGTCATATGATCATTTTTTGCGACGACATATCAAATTGTCGTCGCAAATAATCTTATTTTTAGTGACGACAAGTCTAAAAAAGTCGTCGCAAAAAACCGAAATTATTATTTTTTTTAATTTTTTAAAAATGCCCCCCGCGCGAGGGCCGGTTCCCCCCCATCTATGATTTATAAGAACATTGCGGTGTGTGATGAGTATTTTTTTAGAATACTATTGTCCTTAAAAGTAATTATATTAATAGGTATTTTAGTAATATGAAAAAGGGGTGTGTGAAAAGTAGAAAAAGGGGTGTCAATAAACACACCCTTAAAATGTAAAGAAAGTTTAAAAGAATAAAAAATTCCAGGGTATAACAAATATGTAATTTCTAGAAATATAATATTATTCTTGTTACCAACTTAAAATGTAAAGAACATTATAAAATTTATTATAAAAAATTACATTGTATGGTTTTTATTTTTGAAATAAATTGAAGAAAATGTTGGAGGGTATTTCCGTTACAAAAGCTAGCTACTCTCTTCAGATAGTCATTTTTCTAGAAGAAAAAAGTGAGTATCAATAATTAAATTTTTTATAAGAAATATTAGATTGGATTTCATATTGATAAATGAGTGCGGTTTTTTTTTTTTTTTTTTTTTTTTTTTTTTTTTTTTTTTTTCGGATTAACAAATCGAAGGAAAGATATCAAGAATTTCTAAGACATCCCAAACTGGACTGCACGGAATTCATTCATCATAGCAGTCTTTGTCACCATTTTTAGTCGATGAATGTGTGCGCTTTTCTTTATTGCTTGCAATTATAAGATCACTTCTTCTTTAGAAGAATACGATCTATTTTTGTGAAACTCAAACATTTTTAATTTTATGGCTTAAAATAACGAGCTCCGTGTGTTTCATAAATATTTATGTTTAAGGTTAGTTGATGTTGGAAATGAAGATGATTTGGGATTGAAAATGCTATTTTTACTTTTCTAAAGTTGCATACCAAAGCATAAAATTCCACTAACCTTGATAATAAGCAAGAAACGAAAAAGGGATTTATTGTACTTAATTTTGTGGAATAAAGGGTCCTTGCGACAGTAAAAAAAGTTTCTTCACAATTTTAAAAGAGAGTCTCCTTGACAAAAAAAAAAAAAAAAAAAAAAAAAAAAAAGGGAAACTTAATGAAATGCTTGTCCCTGAAAACAAGAGAAAATTACAAAGTAATCCATCGATTTTAACGGATAATAACACAAATCAAAACATTATACTTCGAGGAATGATAGGTTAAATCAAATTCCCAAATCAGTTATAAAATAATCTCATTTAGTTCAAAAACGAAATTGTTTGTATCTTGTTGATTATATATGGACGTTAAATTAAATATATTCTTGTATCTTATATTTGTAATTAAGAGAGAAAGAGATTAAAGACTCACATTTTCATTAAATGATAAGCGGGTCTTAGATGAGTTTGTTTGTTAAATCAACTTATCGAGAGGACTTGGATCCTCTGTCCAAAGTTTCCAGTCTCAAACCCTGTCCAACAAATGATTTTGCGCCACGGCATCTAAAAACGATGAATACTCAAATTTGGTTAGGGTGCATCTACTGACACTAATTTTTTTTTTTTTTTCACACACATTCTTAAACCACCCTCATTCTACTTATTATTACACTCCTCTTAAAATTTCAAAAAAGCTCCTATAGCTAAATCACCCTCATTTTTACTTTTTACACACACATTCTTCAACCACCCCCCATTCTACTTGTTACACCCCTTAGAATTTCAAAAAAGTATATCTTTTTTTTTTTTTTCTCATTTTCATCCTCCCACCAATCAAACTTATCCTTTTCTTTCTTTTATAATTTTTCATTATATATAAAATTGAAGTGATTTTTTTTTTTTTGGAAGAGATATGATTTATAAGAACATTGGTCTGCAACTTTTTTTCCTTCTATGATTTATATAGATAAATGAGTGGGGATATTTTTTTTTTTTTTTGAATTAACAAATCGAAGGAAAAATATCAAGAATTTCTAAGACATCCCAAACTAGATTGCAAATCTATAATATTAAAACGGAAGGAATTGAATTATTTAGATATACAAAAATTTATGTAATTATTGGATTGAAAAATGGATGCTGAAAAAGATTTTGGTTTTAAACTAGCATCGAGTTTTAGCAAAAAAAAAGTATTTTTCAGGCTAAAAACCTTAATTAGTGCTGCCAATAAAAAATGTATTAGTTCAGGCTAGTATGTTAATCTTAGAATTTTATTTTTCTATTGCTAATGTTCTCATCAAATATACTGTGATTAATTATCACTAATTCGTCTCTGAAGGAAAAATTCACTAGGTATATATGTGGAAGCTTCTATGGTGGTTCTTGGTCAGATCTCCAACTACACCAATATAAAATTTGCCACAGGATGGCCTCACGATATTCCAATCATGAACATGATCTTCATGCTTAAAGCAACGATCCATCACGAACATCCTTACTTGCTCACAGTGCGTGTGGTCATTACAAAAGTAAAGCTCAAACAATTAGAAACAGTCCATGACTATAAGGAACTCAATAGAAGAATAGTAGGGAGAGAGAGATAAATTTGACAAAAACTTGATAGATATTCAGTCCATATCACTATTATTGTGCTTTGACTCTTTAATTATTTATAGCCACACCTATAAACGAGCAGTCACAAAATGATAGAAAGTATTTCTCTCTTTATTTAGTAGAGAGTAAGTTACACAATTACTTAATCCGTCAAGATATTAAAAATATTTCATAATATTTTAAAAAGGCATATTTTTCCATTTCACGTCTCATACATTTTGTTCCAAATAAAACCTGATCATATTGACTATCTGGCCATACACCGATGTGGACGACCCAAAAGTGCAACAGTGTGAAAATATATCAGTAATACTGTTTCTCTAGTGTGGATTCAATCTCTACGTAGCGAAAGAAAATAAAAAAAAGAAAAAAATGTTATTTAACTCAAAGAAAAAAGAAACGAAATTGTAAATACATTACAATAGTCGTCGACCGATATGATAAAGTATCTCAATATTTATTTTTGGGTAGAGGCGCTTTTTAGCGGGGCATACTTGTTGTTATTCTATAAGGTAGGAGGATGGCTTTCGGCTATCTGTTCTTGGGTCATAGGATTTGTTTGTGGGTCTCCTTGTTTTTCTTTTTCCTATTTGGGTTGTTCTTTTTGTCTTTTCTTGCAGCCTTTTTTTTTTTTTAATAATTTTGTTTTCCAATAACATTTGAGTAAGAATTTGATGGAGGATAATGAGATTGTTAGTGGGTGCCACACACTTAGGATGTTCTAGTAACCTTAAATATCAACTAGTGACCTCTACACATCTCACTCCATTAAAGGTGTAGAATGCAAATCCTACACCCTAAATTCAACAAAGAAAAAAGAAAGAGAACTTTGGAGATATATATTGGCAGAGTTGTTTTTGTCTCTGTTTTTCACTTTTTTGAGAAAAAAAAAATGAAAACGGGAGAGAAACGGCGTTTGAAACAATTAAAGACAAAAATAAAAATAAAAACGATTTTTTGGTTTAGTGTAAAATGAGAGAGAAATGAAAAATGACTTTTAGTCGTTTTTCATTTTTTGTTTCCATTTTCTCCTCTCTCGAGGAGAGAGAGTGAGACATTAATTTATTTTTTATACTAAAAATAATCTCTTAATAAAATTACTAAACACATTTTTAAAAATGATTTCTGCATGAGATTGAAAACGTTTTCATTTCTATTTTCATACAACAAATAAAATCATTTTGAAATGAGTTTCAAACGCACTAATTGTTTATTAATTCAAATTCCACACCCTAAATTCACCAAAGAAAAAAGAAAGAGAACTTTGAAGATATATTATTTATTAATCTTTAGTGAGGATATTTTCCATATAAATTTAAAGAGAACATACACAGGTATCATGCAATTAAAAGAAATAAAAACAGTTGATGGGGAAAACAAGCACGCATTCAACCCCGTTTTTCTTCGAAATTTAAGGGAAAAAAAAGGCTAATAAGTAGGCCGGTATTCAACCCCACTTATTTGTTGCAAAATGAAAGTGGGATAGATTTCAAAAAAAAAAAAAAAAAAAAAAGAAAAAAAAGTGGGATATATACTTCTATCGCATTGAGGTTTCTCCTCAAACAACTTAAGATCATGCTGCTGATTTGTCCCGTTCCATCAACGGAGATTAAGATTTAACCGTGTACCAAGTCTGAATGCCCGACATACCGAGCGCCACAACCGCTGCCAGAAACGCGACTATAGTCCAGGGGCTACTGAAGTGGTCGTGATAGACTTGAGCCATCCATGTCCTCCACTTGCTCTTGTAGTGGCTTTGAATTTGGGCTATCACATCCTTGTACACTGCCTGGCTCGGCACCAAATCAGTAGCGATCTCATTGAAAAGCAGAGCCACATCATTGTCGCAACCCAGAAGGTTGTGAAGAATGTGAGATGACCTTAGCTCTTTAACATCAACTGGATAATCGATGAGCGAATCTAGGAAGCTTATATAAGAGATAACTTCATAATCAGTCCTGAAATTGTCGGGGCACATCTCGTAGGCAATTAGGTTCAAGAACCGAGGCCCTGTCGAGTCATCAACCGTTATCGGAGGAAGTCTTAGCCAACCTGCAAAACATAGAGAAGTAAAGCGTATGTCTCTCAATGAGCAACTCCCACTCGGTTTTAGGTCGATCCCGGCTGATATGAGATCTTGGACACTGCGAAAGGATTGTTGGCCTTGGTCGTTGCCCTCTGTAAAATACTTATTGAGCGGCCAATAATCTGCAAAAGCATAGATTATTATGTTTGAGCCGAGAAAAATTCTCAATATCACTATTTTCTTAAAGCATGATACCAGACAACTAGCACCAGAAGCAACTAGTACATCCCATTTAATGGCAGAATTTGAATCCACAAGTGCAACATTGTGCAAGTCGTAGAGTTAATATATGAAATAAAGTAATGGCTTTATTATCTATTTGTTTTTTAAAAAATAAAAAACAATGGTGATGCAAAAAGTACTTACTCTTACAAGGAAATAAAGTAATGGCTTTATCAAGAGAGTGAGAGAGCTTTTCTCCTAGGTTGCTCCTAGGATGCTCTCTGGGTTGTTGAAGTATCGCAGACCGAAGAAGCTCTAGAAGATGAGCTGGCTCCGGATCAGTTTCAAGCTCGATCTCTAAAGTCTTCTTGTACTTATTTGGTGTCATGACATTGCAGCGAATAAAATCCTTGACCGAACTCTTCAGAATCTCAGCGTCCTTGCGCGACTCCATCAACAGCTTTAGGACTTCAAAAGGGATTTGGTTCTCCAACAAGAACAAATCCTGTTGAACATAAGCTATTTGGTCATTTTTTATGGAAAGGATTCTCAGCTCATTACCATTGATCTTGACATAGCTATTTATGAATTGTAGAGTTGAACACCCATCATAGAACAACAACCAGCTAAGAGTGTCATCATCGTAGCCCTTAATAACATCTTTATCGAAACTTTCCTTCAGCTCCTTGATTTTGTCCTTAATGATGTTGTAGAGCGCTTCAATGCTCGTACCACCGTCGTTGATGAATTTTGCTACCAATTCAGGCTTGTATTGATTCTCCGCCAGCACTAGATTCTCTTTACCGTGATGGATAGGACCAATTGAAATCCACTGCGGTTCGTAGTACTTCCGGAACTTCTCCTTTTCTTTTAGTGCAGCCGGAACCTTCTGTATCTTCGGCTTTTCCTTTGCACGAGCGTCGGCCATTTTGATATCTTCTTCCTCGGATTTCTTCGCCTTCTTCGCCTCAATTGACTTTTGCAATTTTTTGTAAACCGGAGAGTCCTTCACGTTTTTTGGAAGCGTGGCGATGATAACTTCATCATCGGCGCTTGTGCTTTTCCCTTGATGCACAGCCTTCTCAGGGCGGTCTTCCATGGAAATGGCATGTTCGTGACTTCTACTCATTTTTAGTATGTGTTTTTTATCACGGAAAATCTATGTTGCTGTATTGGCTAGATAACATACGTTTCTAATCTCTCTTTAATATGTCTTTGAGGTAAAAAGTTATTATATAGTATCTAAGTTACGACTTTATTCACAGAGGAAGATTGGTATTAACGTACGGAAGTTTATCATTATAGGATAACTTTTTTTTCTTTCTTTCGTTCTTTTTTTTTTTTTCTTTTTTTGCCACTTATATATCATTGCAAGTATGGAATATACACTATTCAATAAATAAATTGTTGATTTGGGACATTTTTAATGAAGCTGGCATTTGATAGTACAGTAATAAGTATGCAAGTTGGCGTCTCTCTCTCACACAATTTTATTTGATTATTGATATATGATTTGCATGACGATCTGTCACGACAGTAATATTCTTTAGCAGATGTGATACTACTGAAAAGAGAAAATCCTTAAGAAGAATCTTAATATGGCTTTATATAGATATAGCGTATGAATGACGATTTAAATATCAAACGACACAGTCACTATGACGCCAACGAGTTTGTTGTTTAAAAGGCTATCTTATCGAGTAAGCTTGTAAGCAAGTAATTTGCCTTTTTTGTACTTGCTTTTGAATAATTTACGTGACATCTAATTGGTATTCTTTAAGTCTTTACAACAACCAAAAAAAAAGACGCTACGCGTGTTTCATGCATTTGACGAGTGATTAAGATAAAAAATTAGATTAATTATAAAAACTTTTCTTCAACTATATCCCTTATAACACTTTATCCTTCAATTTTTAAAACGCAACATCCTTCTCCTATGAATAATGAAATGTTAACAAAAAAAAACCTCCTCCTTAGGTTATTTCTATCTCGTGATCACACATCTGCCGCGAACCCAGATCCATTGTGGATTTTCCTCGATCTTTTCTCTCACAGAGAAAATTCATATTTTTATTTTTCCCTTATTACAAAAAGGAAACAAACACCACCGAGAGACGTGGGAAAAAATGAAGCACTCACTGAATTGCTTGCTGAAAAAAAAACCAAAAAGGTCCTTATACAAAACGGAAAGAAGCAGGAAAAAGATCCTGTTGCAATAGATCTCCAACTCAGCAAGAAAACAAAAAATAGAAAAAAAAGCAATCTACTTACTCCTATTTACAGATTGACACCTAATCTATCCATATTTACAATTTCCACCCCATGATACCAAACTCTTAATACTCCCCCTCAAGATGGAGAATGAATGTTTTGAATTCCCATCTTGCCTAGAAGAGTAGCAAACTGAGATGGGAAGAGTGGCTTTGTCAGTATATCTGCCACTTGATGTTGTGAAGCTACATGTAGGGTCTTCAAGGTTCCATTCAGGATTTTCTCTCTAACAAGGTGGCAGTCAATCTCTATATGCTTGGTCCTTTCATGAAAAACTGGATTGGCTGCTATATGGAGAGCAGCCTCATTATCACAATACAAAACTGTAGGCTTGGAATGGTCGATTTCCAGATCCTTGAGCAAGGAGAGCAGCCACATAAGCTCACATGTTGCATTGGCCATTGATCTGTATTCTGCCTCAGCCGTAGACCTTGCAACAGTATGTTGCTTCTTGGATTTCCAGGAAACCAGTGAGTCCCCAAGGAAGATGCAAAAACCACTAATGGATCTCCTACTATCCGGACAAGAAGCCCAGTCTGAGTCAGCGAAACCTCTCAAATGGACTGAGGAGCTGGCAGAAAAGAAGATCCCTTGTCCAACTATTGCCTTGACATATTGAAGAACCCGTTGTACAGCCTTCAAATGAGGGGCTCTCGGTTGGGCAAGAAATTGGCTTAACTTGTTAACAGAGTATGACAAGTCTGGTCTTGTTATTGTGAGGTATAGAAGCTTCCCAATAATTCTTCTATACTGAGATGGATCATCAAGTAATTCTCCCTCATCTTGGGAAAGTTTCACATTGGGATCCATGGGGGTCTTCCTAGTTTTGCATCCAAGATAACCACTGTCCGAGAGGAGCTGTAAGGCATAATGCCTCTGGCTTAAAGAGATGCCTGTATTTGATCTAGCCACTTCTATCCCCGGGAAATATTTCAATCTTCCCAAGTCCTTGAGTTTAAAACGGCTGTCAAGAAAAGTTTTGAAATCCTCTACTAGAGTCTCATTGTTAGTGGCAATAACAATATCATCTACATAGACTAGCAATGCAATGAAAGAGACTCCATTCCTTTTAATAAACAAGGAGTTGTCTGAGGCAGCTTGTTTGAAGTCTTGTTCAAGTAATGCACTTGAGAACTTGGAGAACCATTGC
>NW_010364214.1:118108-121320 GCF_000414095.1 Morus notabilis
ACAGGATTAGGAGGTAAGGACTCCCCCTCACGGTGATAACCATGAGGTAAGGACATGTAAACTTCCTCTTGGAGATCACCGTGAAGGAAAGCATTATTCACATCAAGTTGGATGAGAGACCAACCATGGATGGCAACAAGGGCAAGAAGGACCTTAACCGTCACCATTTTAGCCACAGGGGCAAAAGTGTCAAGGTAATCAATGCCTTCTTGTTGCGTGTATCCTTTTGCAACGAGACGGGCTTTGTGACGTTCTAGGGTCCCATCAGCCCGGTACTTAAGTTTGTAAACCCATTTACAACCAATGGGATGCTTCCCGGCAGGAAGAGTGGTCACTGATCATGTGGCATTCTGCTCAAAAGCTTCAAGCTCGGCAGTCATTGCCTTTCTCCATTCCGGTACAGCAACAGTTTGAGAGAAACTGGATGGTTCGAAGTGTGTGGAGACAGAGTTGATAAAAGCTTTGTGATCATTGGACAATTTGTCATAGCTCAACACATGAGAGAGGGGATGAGCCGTGGATGATGAAAGAAGAGAGACATTGGAGCAGTGATAGTCTCGGCGATAAGAAGGGGTCTTAACATGGCGAATTGGACGTGTGGAAGTGGAAGGTGAATCAGGTAGAGGATTGGACATGGGAGGAGGAGACTCAACATCAGAGACACATGGTAACACTCTGTCAGAGAAGAAATCAATAGAGGAATCCAAAAAATTTTCTGTTTTGAAGGGAAAAGTTGTTTCATGAAAAACAACATCTCTGGAAATATATATGGAGTTGGTGGCAAGATCAAGGAGTTTATAACCCTTGTACCCGGCAGGATAACCAAGGAAAACAGACTCTATGACTCGAGGTGAAAACTTGTGTCGATGTCTATTGAGTGTGGAACCATAACATAAGCAACCAAAAGCCCTAAGGTGTGAATATGATGGTTTCTTCTTCCAAAGAAGTTCAAAAGGAGTTTTATTCAACAGGAGGGGGGATGGAGTTCGATTAATGAGGTAAACGACTGTGAGTACACAGTTTCCCCAATAATCTAGAGGTATGTGAGACTGAAAATGAAGAGCTCGAGCTACGTTCAAAATGTGTTGGTGTTTTCTTTCAACAACAAAATTTTGTTGGGGGGTGTCTGTGCAAGAATCGTAAGGGATGATGCCCTTTTTGCAAAAAAATTCAGAGAAAGACAATTCTTTGGCATTATCAGACCTAACCGACTTGATGGTTGTATTAAACTGGTTTTGAATCAAAGTGAAAAAAATCTGGAAATACAATTTTGACATCGAATTTGGCACAAATCAAGTATACCCAAGTAAAACGTGTACAATCATCTACAATGGTTAAAAAATAGCGATAACCTTCAGTGGTCATTAGTGTGAAGGGCCCCCATATGTCACAGTGTATTAAGTCAAAAGGCAAAGCAGATAAGGAATTGGAAGAAATAAAGGGCAATCGGCGTTGCTTAGCAAAATGGCATATTGAACAATGAGAAGAATCATTTGTAATATCTGTAATTTTCAATTCATTTCTCAATGTGTGAATCTTTACATATGAGGGATGTCCCAACCTATAGTGCCAAATTTCATTTTCTGTTAAAGCAAAATTATTACAATCTGCTGTAGACTTAGGGAAAACTGGTAAATGACTAGAGGAATCAGGAGCTAGGCTTGTAGAGTCCAAGACGTAGAGATTTCCTTCTCTTCTACCCATCCCAATCATTCGGCCCTGAATATGGTCCTGGAGCACACAAGAGGTAAAATGAAAATTAACTGACAAATGATGACTCTGGGTGAGTGAGGTGACCGACAAGAGATTAAACCGAAATTGTGGCACATAGAGAACATTGTGAAGAATGAGGTTATTTGACAAAGGAACAGATCCTATACGAGTGACTTCTACGGTGAGACCAGTGGGCAACGAAACAGAGGAGTTGGTTATAGGTTTAGAGTGATCAAAACATGATAAGGAGCAACAAACATGGTGTGTTGCTCCCGTGTCCAGAATCCAATATGTGGAAGGAAAAAAAGCAATAGACAAAATTGAAACAGTAGGGAGAGAGAGGGTACCGCTGAAGCTTGAGACTGATGGTTTGGGTTGTTGCTGATCTGAAGTTGAGCAGGCGCTGGTCTGGAGTTGAGAGCTTAAGAGGGCTATGAGCTGCTGGCATTGGGAAGTAGTTAAGTCCCTGGCTGGAGCCTCTGGGGTGCGCTCTTCAGACAACACTGCTGCAACCTAGTTTACTTGTGGCCTAGATGGTGCTTGCTTGGGCTTTGTCTTGAAACCAGGAGGAAAACCATGGATTCTGTAACACCTGTCCACCGTCTGACCTTGCAAGCCACAGTGGGTACAGACCAGACGGTCTCGCCTGGGCCTAGGTGTGAAGTTGGACACCGCTGCAGTGGGAACTGTAGAAGGTGAATCTCCTATGGCCAGAGTGGTGGGAACAGGAATCCCACCGTTGATTGCCCGCTGGCACTCTTCTTGTACCACAAGAGCGAACACCTTGGTCAAAGGTGGTAAGGGGTCCATTAGTAGGATCTGGGCTCGTGTCTGGCTGAAGGATTCATTCAGTCCCATCAAGAACTGCATCACACACTCTTGTTGCTGATCCTCCATCCAGCTTTTCATCCCTCCACAGCGACAAACGGGAATTGGCTGGGACAGCTTTAGCTCCTCCCAAAGTATCTTCAGATGGGTAAAATACGTGCTCACATCAAGAGCTCCTTGATGCAAAGCCACGAGGTGAGTCTTCATCTGGAAAATCCGTGGCCCATTACTCTGATGGAAGCGTTCATGGAGATCTGCCCAGATGTCAGCAGCAGTATCAATGTAAAGAAGACTGTCGGCTATGTTGGGAATAGTGTCCTAGAAGCATGAGATGTAAAAGGATATTTATTATTTATTTAATAAAAGAGTTTATTCATCATTTTATGTGCATATATTTATGAATATTTTATGAATATCAAATAAAATTCCTTGATTATTTATGTAACCTTAAACATGGTATATAAGTGTTGTATATGAGAGGATAATGTTTAAGGATAATAATCAAAAGTAATTGTTCATAATGAATTTAATTAAAGTTCAGAATCTTTAATTAAAAACTTTATAAATACATGTTATTCCCATTTAGAATGGAACGGTGTTATCCGCACTGTTAATATGGCAAGATATTGAATGAGTGTATTTCGCATAATGAGATTATGTGGAACATGGAC
>NW_010364214.1:121557-121750 GCF_000414095.1 Morus notabilis
AAGCAGATAAATAATTCTCTTGAGTGTTGATTCGGTACTTGGATTAGTAAGAGCGCTCTGGTTCATGAATGTGTTTTATGAATCACTATCCATTAGAGAATCAATGGTACTCAAGGATAAAGATGTAACTAGAGAGGTTAACGGATTCTACCTGACTCTAATTATGAATTATTTATGGAGGATTGATCTATAT
>NW_010364214.1:121884-144426 GCF_000414095.1 Morus notabilis
TTATTTAAATAATGTGATTATTTAAATTTGAATTTGAACATATCTAGATTTTTCCATTTAAACTTATTTGATAAGTTGTTCAATTTAGAATTCAAATTAATTTAAGTTTGACTTAAATTCGAATGTGAATCTAAATTAAAATTGGACTACTGGATAAAGGATAAAATCTCTTCCTTCCCTATCTGAGATTGGCGCCACACATAGGGATAAACCCTAGGAGGGTGGCCGGCCGTTAAGTGGATAAGGGGAAGGGATTTTTTGTTCATTCTATTTTGAAGTTTGACTTCTTCTCTTTAAATATGAGAAAGATAGAAAATTGTAGAGACAATTTTTGACACATTATTCAGCCCTAATTGAGTGTGGCCGAAATTCTCATAGAGTGAAAAATAGAGAACAAAATTTTTCTCCAAAAATTCCACATCGTGCATGCGTCGGTGTTTGTGGAAATTCGAGTGTTTCAGAAACCTATTTTTGTCTCACGTGTGCCCACACACACGTCTACGTGGAATCAAGGAATTGACGTGGAAGACTTTGGTATTCTAAACACAAAACTTGGAGCAAGGACTGTTCGTGGTCAAAGAAATTCAAGTTATCATCCGAGTCGGCTTCCAGGTATTTTCCGGTTGATCCCTGAATGATGTAAATTAATGTGATTAATTTATTCATGCATAAATTAATATAATCTATAGAGTATCTCAAAAGTTTTATGAAAAATTTTGTTATACACAATCCGCTGTTTTTCATCCCCACGCTTCCGCACCCGAATTCGATTTGGGAACCAGCAGGCTATGTCTCGACTTACAGCATTCAAGATCCAGGAAATCACCATGCTGTTGCAGCGTATCCACACGCCAGAGAGGAGATCGTCTGCTTCAGGTCGTGGAATGCTCCCATCAACGAATCTGATCTTGTTCTTGGCAGTCAAAGCCATAATCATGGATCGGCTCCAGGTGTTGAAATTGGATCCAGCGAGTGGATTGGAAACCAAAATGATTCCTGGGTGGTCTCCATTGTGCAGGAAGAAAGGGCTCGCTGAATCCTCCATGGCCGATGGAGCTGAGGAACACATAACCACGCGATTGTTGGGATTTCTGCCGGCCCTAGTCATTGGACGGGTAGTGAAAATTTTCTAGAGATTGGCAGAGGAACCAAACCACTCTGATACCATATTATAAAAAGGAAACAAACACCACCGAGAGACGTGGGAAAAAATGAAGCACTCACTGAATTGCTTGCTGAAAAAAACAACCAAAAAGGTCCTTATACAAAACGGAAAGAAGCAGGAAAAAGATCTTGTTGCAATAGATCTCCAGCTCAGCAAGAAAACAAAAAATAGAAGAAAAAGCAATCTACTTACTCCTATTTACAGATTGACACCTAATCTATCCATATTTACAATTTCCACCCCATGATACCAAACTCTTAATATCCCTCGCTCTTCATGCTTTTCTTTTCCAAGCTCAACGGCCTCTCAATCAATGGCTCTTTTACAATTGTACTCTGGTGTTCATTTCCTCCTTTTTTATTTTTTCCTTTTATTTGCTAGAGTGTTCAACGACTTCCAGCTCTGAAGATTTATGTAACTTGCACTTCCAATCCAGACTACTCTATGGATCCGATAACAAGCCATTTTGCTATCTCTTTCTTCGCTGAAGAAAATTTTTCCATCCAAAACAAGTCATTAAAGCTAAGTTTCTTATTTGCAAATTTTTTTTTTTTTTTTGTTCGTTACTTCTTTTGAACTTCTTTTTTCTTTCTTTTTTTTTTTTTTTGGAAAAACAAGAGCCATGGTTCCTGGGTTTTTTTGGGCGGCCTTAGAGTACGGTTTTTGGGTATAAACAAGTTTTTTATTTAATCTCAATTTTTCATTAATGTTTAATAATTTTATTTCACTCAAATACCGCTGAATATCTTGTCACGTGCATTGTACATGAGGTATCATTTGCTAATATCTTATTTGCCAATATGCTTGAGGATTGTTTTGCCAACATTAAAAGAATAAGGACTAAACTGTCATTATAAAATTGGTTAGGGATTATTTGTGTCAATTATTCTAAAACTTATTTTTATTTTGTTTACTCGCCTTTTTGCAACTAACCAGAGCAATTTGAGTCTTACTTCCCAAAACCCCCCCCCCCCCTTAATCTCAAAATTTTAAAATCTTCAGGTAACTCCTTCCTAATCTCAAATTATTATTTGTTCAGATAAGTCTTTGTTGTTTCTCTTCTTTCATTAATTTATCAACAAATAAAGATAGTCATTTTTACGATTTTATTAAAAAGTTGGAAATTTCAATAAAATGATAAAATGTAATATTTTCACACAATTTCTTTTTTGGGTGTTACGTTGAAGGTTGAAGGATTTTTTTTGTAAGTCTCAACACCATTTTCTCAATTTAGCAAGACACATAATGTACTTAAAGCGGACTCTCAATTTGCACAAATTTGTAAATAAGATCATCGAGTAAATGTGTATACAAAATTGCATATCAACCAAAAATAAATCCAACACAATTTCTTGTAGTGATGCTTTTGTTGCTTGCTCTGAAAATAATAGCAAGCAATCTTCATAGTCTAACTCCATAAGATGATGAATTTTGAACCGTATTCATTATTTTTGGAACTTTTTCACTTCTCGTTGTGATGATAATCTTATAACCTTGAAAGGCCTCACCATCAACTCCCAATCATTATAATTCTCACACCACATGTCATCTAAAATGATCAAGAACTTATTTCCCTTCAGTCTATCTTTCAACTTAACTTGAAGCGCATTCAGATCAGTGACATCACAAGAAACTTTAAAGATCCAAAAGCAGTAAGTAATCAAGACAACAAATTTTTACGTGGTTCAGTAAAAACCTACATTCATGTGGCCACATCCAGGTATTGAATAATCCATTAATTAATCCGATTACAATCACCAATGGACTTATGCACACTAAAGACTCCCTCTCATAATTACAAAGGGTATACTATTATATCATATTCATTAACTTGAGATATAGCATAAACCTAGTAGAGATGCCCACACAAGTACGCAAATTGAAAAATTCGCAAAAGCTAAGTACCTTCGTTGTTGGGAAAGACAATGGGACTAAGATAGGAGAAATAAGGGAACTCTCAGATCTTAGAGGAGAACTTCACATCAATAAGTTGGAAAATGTTGCAAATGCTAATGATGCATTGGATCAGGCCAAGTTGATGGATAAGAAGTATCTTGAGAGGTTGGCACTCGGATGGGGTTATGACAGTAAAGGTGATTTAGCAATCTCAATAGATGTACTTGCAATGCTATTGCCAAACAAATTAAACCTTGGAAAAGCTTGATATTTTTGAATATCCAGGCACAAGATTTCCAAATTGGTTTGAAAGTGATTCACTGAGCAACACTGTTTTTTTTACGGCTTTGTTGGTGTAGAAAATGCTTGTCCTTACCACAACTTGGCTAACTACCATCCCTCAAAACTCGAGACATTTCAGGATTTGATGCCATGCTGTGAATCCTCAGTTCAAGTTTTGCTACAGTAAAAAATTTTCTGAAACAATCACATCTAACTTTTGTACTGCAGTAAAAAGTTCTCACATAAAGTCACATCTCAACTCCAATTGAAAACTCGAATCAACGAATTAAACGGTCCCTTAATATGCATGGAAGTTTTGACTCCCTTAGACCCATTCCCTTGGATTTGTTTCCCAAGCTCAAAGAACTTTATATCCATAATTCCGAAGGTCTAGAATCGCTCTCATTGCTTGATGAGCTATGACAAACTTGACATCTTTGTCTACTTTAATTATGTCAAACTTTCCCAATTTTGTATTTTTTCACGAAGGTGGACAGCCTGCCCCTAATCTGACCTTCACCTCAATTGGAAACTGCGAGAAAGTGAAATTGTTGCCAGAGAAAATGTGTAGCCAGCTTCCATCTTTGGAATTCCTGGCAATTAGATATCGTTTGGAGATTGAGTCATTTCCTGATCCTGGTCTGCCCTTTAATTTGCGTAACGTAGGCATTGAGGGTTGTGATAAACTCATTGCCCCTCGGTTGAGCTCGAATTTGCGTAGCCTTCCAAATCTTACAAGCTTCGCAATTCACGGAACTAGTAGACACAGAGGTGCGGAATCTAGAAGAATTATAAGGCCTCGAACTGGTAGATACGAAAATGTGGAATCCTTTCAAGAGGAAGGCCTATTACCTACCACTCTTACTTCTCTTTTAATTGGTGGATTTCCACGTCTCTTAAATATTTAAGCATCTTTTAATCGGTGATGAGATTGTTTCATGAGTCATTTGACAACTTATTCAAACCCATCCGTTCACTTAGGTATATAGTTGTACAACTTCATCCTTCCAAATTCCTTTTATTTTAGCTTCTTTTAGTTATATAGTTGTACAACTTCATCGTTCTTAATTCCTTTTATTTGAGCTTCTTTCTTACGCTTAAACATGTTTTTTCTTGCAGGTCTACCTCATTGAGATACCTAAACTTCACAAAGTTTGTACGTGAAAGGAAGCTAAGACTTTCCGCAGATTTGTCTTACTAACTCCTCTTTTTATTATTATTGTTGTTGTTATTATCATAATCATCATCATCATCATCCTTCACTGCACTCGCAGAAACTCATTGTATTCTTACATATTAGTGTCAGATGCAATCTTAATCATGAGTATGGGTTATTTATTGTTGTTTCTTCTCTAATTCCCTGTGATTAATATGAGTTCCTATCGTGCAAAATGGAGGGCTCCAAGTTAGGAGATTTTATGACATAATGGGTGCGTTTAGAATTATTTTTTAGTTATTTTTAAAAACGTTTATGTACGCCTTTTAGAGCACGAAAACGAAAACGGTCTACAAAATCACGTTTGTTTAATAAAAGTTTTAAAAAAAGAAAAAAAAAACATAAAACAATGATGAGAATGATTTTTTGTAAAGAAAGTAGAAAACGGCTGAAAATTGTTTTCCCTTTTCCGTTTTCATTTTTAAGTACTTATCAACAATGTTATATCAAATAATTAATTATCAATTACTAATTATATTATATATTAATTAATAGTTAATAAATACATATACTTAATAACTAATAAATAGACAGTAATTACTTAATTATTAATTAAATATTAATTTATTACTATTAAGTTTTTAATTTTATTAATAAATAATAGGTTATTAAATAAATAATTAATAATTAATATATCAATCATATATTATGTTAATTTTAATCTATTAATTAGAAAATAGTTGGTAAATAAAAATAAAAAAATTACACAATTAATAATTAATATTATATTATAATTATCAATATGTAATATACTAATCAATAGTAATTCATAATTCATAATTAGTAATTAATCAATTAATAATTAATATTAAATTATAATTATCAATATGTAATATATATGCTAATCAATAATAATTAATAATTGATAATTATTAATTAATAGTTATAAAAAGAATAATTACCAAAAATTGATCATGTGATATATAAAATAATAGGTTATTAATTTAATTATGTGACTAAAAGTTAATAATTTAAGTAGTAAATGAAATATTAATAAATTATGTATATACTAATTATTTTTTTTAATAATAATCTAATAAATATCAGTACATTACTAACACAGTAATTACTTATAATTAATTACTAATTACTAATTTTTAATTATTTAGCATATTAATTTATTATATATAGTTTAATTACTAATGTACTCATTAATGATAATTTATTCATTATTATTATATTATTAATATATTAATTTTTATTTGCTAAATAATTATTAATTATTAATTACTTAATATATTGATTTAAGATTATTAATTACATGTACTCAAAAGAAACATAAATGTAACTAAACATGATTTCACTTTTTTATCATACTCAAACCAATTTCTTAAAAGACCGTCAAACGTAATTTCAGAATCGGTTCTATAATAATTTTCAAAACAATCTTATTTTCATTTTTGTACTAAAAATAAAACTATTTTAAAAATATTACCATACGGGCCCAATATTTTGTAACGCCCGCAACTTTTAAAGAGTAAGATATAACAAAATAGCATATATCATGGGCATATGCTTGCACTATGTAAACATATTTATATTAGTATCATTTATGTGTTTCATTGTTGTTGAAATCAGTACTCGTATGATTCATTCTCTTGGAAGCTCTCGTGATAAAAGCTACAAGAAGCATAAAGGGATCGAGCATCATGTCGTTTAGAGGTACTTAAAACTATATCTCCAATGCAAATGCTAATTGTATATTTAGTATTAAAATGTGTACATGATATATTATGTTACTTCTATTTTTTCTCAAATGTATAATGCTAATTGAAAGCTTAATTCTACTTCTTCCTATAATTATTAAGGGCCAGTTTGGTTACGCAATTGAAAATTGTTGCCGTTACTGTGTTGTTAATAATAAGTTGTTTTTACCAGAAGCATATAGGTGTTAGGTAAATATTTTTACAAATCTACTGTAAATACCATAAGCAGAAATTTAAGTGTTTAGTAAACTATATATAAAATTGTTGTTAAAATGTATAATGACAAAAATAGACATACTTTATCATACATGTTTATAGTTGTTTTATTTCTATTTTTTGGTCAACATTCATAATATAAAAAATATTATAAATTTTATTAATTAAAATATTTCTTGAAAATAAATTACTTTTATTCTAGGAGAAATATTATTCACATACTAATATTTATTATTGTTGTTTTTAAATACTTTGATAACTATTAAAAATATTTGAATGAAATTTAGCATAGCATACTTATTAAAGATTTTCTATTTTTAAATAACTATTTTAAAAATAATTTTTTTTAATTTGGCATGGAAAAAAATAGGCATTTTGAGAATTAAGTTTTATTATTAAAGTTATCTTAGTAAGTTTGGATAATGGCAGCAGAAACTACTGTGCAAAATTAATCTCTGATCTACTTTTCAAATTCTATTATTTGATAACAATTTTTAGAAGCTGCTGGACAAAAGTAAGATTTACCAAACACCCTAATCTACTATAACTTCTTTAAAAAAGCTAAAAGCTGCCTCTCAATGCAATGCCAAACCCTAAGCTTTGAAAGTTGTCAAAGTAAACTTTTATTTTTAAAATAATTATAAAATGTAAAAGTTGCAATGATTACATGAAAAGAAAAATATTTCAAGTAATAGTAATCAAATGTTAAATTTGTCATATGCTATACTTGGTAGGAAATTTATAACAAAGCATAACATGTGAGAAATTTAGCGCAACAAATAGAATTGCATTGGAGAGTGTATTTTGCACTCAAATTTCAAATTTATAATTGGCATATCAATTATATTATTGCATTAGAGAGGCTCCAAGATGATTTAAGACTTTCAGATGGGCTTAGTACTATCACGTCAAGTCCATCGTTTAGGGTTTCTTAAGATGATTTAAGAGTTACTTAATTCTGTCAAGTTGATAGGTTTGAGACTTTCCAGATGCTCTCAACTCTTAATTATTGAAAGCCGGGCCAATTCAGCATATATTAGACTTGAATTTATTTCGAAACAGATAAAGAAACAACAAAAAATTTTACTTCACCAATTTCACATTTTACTTCATGATACAGTCACCCCTGAAACATACCACACACTGAACCATCCCAAAGTATAACTAGTAATTCGAAACTAAAACAATGAATTAAAACCATTATCCGTAGACAAAAAAAGAAAAGAAAAGAAAACAATAAATGGTAACTACTACATCTATGCAAGTCAAACATTTAATAGCGCAGAAAAGCAGAAAACTTAACCCAATCCAAAATCAAATTTTCAAATGCAAATTAACTAGCTCTTACTTGTGTCCTATTTGGGATAACTTCTTATCATTTCCTTGTACAGGCGGAGCAGTTAGTGCAGGGATCGGACGGCGAAAAGACTCCGAACCAAGTCTGAATTCCGCTCAAAGCAAGTGCAACCAATGCAGCAATGAACGCCAAGATAGTCCAGGGGCTACTGAAATGGTCGTTATAGGCTTCGGCGATCCATGTCATCCACCTACTATCGTAGTGCAGTTGTATGGCAATCTTGACGTCCTTGTAATGTCCATCGTTCGGCACCAAATCTCTTGCTATCTCATTAAAGAGAGAAGCTACTTCTTCGTCACAACCTAGAAGGTTGTGGAGTATCTTTGCCGACCTAAGCTCTTTGACATCGTTCGCGTGATCGATGAGTGAATCCAAGAAGCTAATGTAAGAGGTGATCTCGTAGTTCGTTCTGAAATTGTCAGGACAACCTTCATATGCGATCAGGTTCAAGAATTTAGGCGCTGTTGAGTCATCCACAATCAATGGAGGAAGTTCAAGCCAACCTTTGAAGCAGAACGAATAGAAAGTTATGTCACTCAAGGAGCAGAACTTGTTTGGAATCAAACCTATCCCGGCTGCTTTCAGCTCCTGGACATTACGAAAAGATTGTTGCGTTTGATGCTCTGATCCGTTAATGATTGCGATCTTCTCCTTGTTACTTAGGACTGCTACATGTTGAAGCAGATCGAGAAGATGAATGGGATCTAGCTTGTCCATGTCGAAACTCAGATACTTCTTGAACGCCACCGGAGCCATCACATTTGCGCAAATAAACTGCGCTATTGATTTCTTCAATTCGGTTTTGAAGCTAGGTGGAGTCGAATCCATCAACAGCCTGAGGACTTGAAATGGGATTTGATTTTCCAGCAAGAAAAGATCATGTTGTGTGAAGGCTATGTGATCAGTTTTAATCTTGAAATATTTTAACTTACCATGAATAAAGCCATGTATGAACACTAGTATGGAACATCCATCCAAGAACAATATCCAACTGAGAGTCTTGTCGTCGTAGTCCTTAACCACATCTTCATGGTAACAGTCCTTCAGCTCCTGGATTCTATCGTTGATGACATTGTATAAAGCTTCGGTTTCTTGTTTGCTTTCTTTGATGAACATTGCTGTCAATTTGGGCTTGTACTGCTCGGCAAAGCGAAGATTCGGTTTCTTATGATGAATGGGACCAATTGATACCACCCTCGGCTCGTAGCACTTATGAAAGCCCTCCCTATCTCTTAGAATGAAAGGAACCTTTTGTATCTTGGGCGGTCTAGCGCTTTGATTCGGGCCATCTGTTGTCTTCTCTTGATTTTCTTCTTCCACCAATTTCTTCAAGTTTCTTATTCGCACGTCCATATTGTCAGCCTCGTCTGGAGAAACATTGTCGATTTCGGTACTTTGGTCATCCTCGCTTGTACTTGCTGCTCTTCCGTCAGTCCTCAGAGCACAAGGCTCTTCTATGGATACAACACATTCGTTTTGATCGCTCATTTTTCTGAATTCAAATGCGTCGTCTCTAGATCACGAGACAACTTCTATATGTTTGTTGTAGGAGTAGCTTTGTTTGTAACAATTAATTTCGATAAGGCTACAAAGGAATCTTGGTATGGACTTGGAATTTGAGACTGACTTTATTCTTTTTACATCTTAGCAAGTTTGGCATATGTCCTTTTTCAGGAAGAAAGCAATCATCATTGTTGCAATACAGGGGACCATATTTTTCTTTTTTTTATCCATTAGAATTAGCAGTAGAAGAATGACATTCGCTTTATGCTGAAATGGTTCTCACATTGGTTTCTAAATCTTGTATAGAATCACGAAGAAATTGTATTTGTTAAGGAATAGGAGAGTGAAAAGGAAAAAAGGGTTTCAAGTAGCCACTTTTTTCTCTTTAGCGTTTCAGTACTTTGTCAGAACAAATGAAGAACACACTTTTTCTACGGAATATAACTTTCAATGCCGCACTTTTTGACTATATAATCCATTAGAACATGATTTGCTAGCTTGCAGATTAACATTAATAAAGATATAATCGCTGTAGTTATAGATATACATCATTATTTTTTTTTTTTTTTTTTTTTTTTTTTTTTTTCCTTTCTTGCTTAAACCAACATGTGCAGACTGTAGCTTTTGTTTTATTAGGAAACTAAAACCTAATCCAACGTTAAACAGAAAAGTGGACTATTAAGATTCGGCTATTGCATATGCGGATCCATAATAAAGAAGAGATATAAGTGCCAATACCAATGCAGATTTCTATCATATTTCTAGATAAGAAGTACAAGTCTAAAAATAGGGTTATTTACCTTTTATTAATACTCTGTATTTAAGGTTTACTCAAAAAGTATACCATTAATTTTTTATTACTGTAACTGTATACTCTCAAATTAGATTTAATAAACAAATTTGTACCCTTTGTTTGTTAATACTCGATTTTAACCTTTAAAATCACCTAATTAACCTTAATGGTAATGACTTTTGATTTTTGATTGTTACAAATGTACCATTAGATCACTCCACTAAAGTTAGTTTGGTAATTTAAAATGTCATAGTCAAATGTTCACGGTGATCAAAAGACACGAATTTGCCTTATAAATGTAATCTTTAGGTATACATTTCCAAACTTAAAATCAATGGTATATTTTCTAAATAAACGGAAAACAAAAGATACAAATGTTGAAACAAAATCATTTCTATTTAGTGTCAAAGATATATCACAAACAAAAGATCGTGAGTTACCTGGTTGTGCCATCATCAAAGTTGCTATTGAGATCCGCTAGAGGGTGATGGAGCTATCCTCCCACATAGCCTCTGCACACACATTGGCACCACAGACACCAAATGTCATTCACATGCAAATAGCTCCTCAAGCACTCATAAAAAGTGTTTCACTCAACATAAAAGGCTTATTTGAGTTGGGCCAATTAAGCTTATATTAATGGGAGAAATAGAGAAATAGGTCAAGACTTGAGATGAATTAAATTTAATAGGCCAATAATTTACATAAGTTAATAAATAGGCCAAATTACTGTTTTTGTCCATAACTTGTCTGGTTATGAACCATAACTTGAGAAGTTATTGTCCATAAATCACGGTTTTTATCCATAACTTGTCTGGTCATGAACCATAACTTGACAAGCTTATCCATAACTTATCTGGTTATGAACCATAACTGGACAAGTTATGGCCTATTAATTTCTATAACTAAAAGTTGGCCTATATACTTCCTTAAGCTTTTCATATTGGCATATTTTCTACTATTTCCATATATTAATTATGCTAGGAAAGTTTTTTGGTCCAATGGGCTAACTAAAGAGAAAATATCCATAGGTCTCAAATAGAACGAATTTTCATTCCATTATGACCCGATTGATATTGAACATAGATACGTTATTAAATTTATAATAACTAAGTTGTCCATAATATGCTCTAGTTCATATTAGAATGAATTATTATGATTATGAAAGTCTAATTAGCCTATTAAATATAATATTAAGATATACATTTGCAACACTTGAAAACTAATGGTATATTTAAAAAAGATAAATAACCCCTAAAAATATGTATTGGTAGTGGTTGCTACAATCTCTCTATTTTGGTATAAGCAACAAGATTTTAACCATTGAGAGTTATTTCATACAATTTTCTTTTCAATAATGAAAAAGAGGAGGAGACGTTTGGTTCATGGATTAGAATCGTGTGATTAGAACCATTTTCGATTTACGTGTATTTTTTGTGAGAGAAAACACTGTAGCGAACTATGAACCATGATTCAAATCATGGTTTGAATCCTCCAACCAAACATCCCCTTATCAATTCCCTCTCCGGGTGCATAGGTGGGTTGAAACCGAAACTGGTCATTGTAAATGGCAGTCGGCCTACATGGTGATTGTTGAAGAAAATGTACATAAAAAATTGTGAAAAAATCAAACATCCAGCACTACATTATATCCTTGTCAGGTAAATGTGACCTTATTTATTGGTAATACTAAAGGGGATGTTTGTTTCTCATATTCATCCTTAATTCTGAACCATGATTCATGATTCTTTACAGTGTTTTTTTTTACAAAAAATACACGTAAAACGAGAATAATTATGTATTATGATTATGAATACATGAACCAAACATTCTCTAATTGATTGTGTTTTGCAAGAATTGGGTTGATGGAAGCAGAGATGAACGTTATCCGGCCTTTTGTAGTAGAGCTGCAACTTTTGATGGAGTCAAATAGGCGGACATGAAGCCCATCTATTTAGCTCAGGACAAGATGGGCCATGAATTATCTAGGCCGAAAGTCTTTTAGATGCATCTCGGTTTGAAGTCCCTTTTTCATTTTGAGAAATTGTAGAAAATAAGCCTACATTTAAGAATTGTGTTAGTAAATAACCAATTTACTAATGTGTAGAAATTATAGCCTTTATGTTCTAAATTTTTTGTTTTTCAGTTTTACTCTTTTTTTTCTATTTTTACTTTTTCCCTCTCGATTTCCTTTTCTCTCTTCTCTCTTTTTGTCGTTCGTGGGTCTGCTCTTTTTTCTCTCATCGTCGTTCATAAATCTAGGATTTATAATGTAAATTCAAGATTTACCATTAGAACAAATATTGTGTTTTTTCGTAAATCTTGAATTTATAATGTAAATATAGGATTTTCCATCAGAACCCAATTTTTGTTTCTTCATAAGTCCTTGATTTATACGGTAAATTTAAAAGTTTACAAGTATAAGAGAAACATTTTTAGTTTTGCTAATAAATCTGTACAATAAATGCAAGATTCAGCATCAAAGCACATATCGTATTATTCGTTAATCCTGAATTTACAGTGTAAATCTGGGATTTATCATTATAAAACAATTTTTGTTCCTTCATAAATCTTAGATTTGCACAGTTTATTTAGGATGGATTAATTCCTTACATGTGCCTTGAATGTTGCACCTTATTTCAACATGCCCGCTAAATTTTAAAAGGGTTTATTACACTCCGTAAAATATAAAATGTGGTTAAAAATACTCGTTGAACTAATTTTTTTAATAATTGCATCCTGAACTATTGATTTTGTATTAACTTACCCATTCATTTCTTAAAAAGAAAGGGGCCAAGTTGACACAAAAGTAATGACTCGGAGGGTAGGTTGACTTAAAATCAATAGTTTGGGGGTATTTATAAATATATAAGTAGTATCACGTCATCAATTTATTAGTTTTATAAATATATGGAGCATTTTGAACTTGGGTATATATTTCAGGGGGTGAAATAAACCCTTTTCAAAGTTCAAGGGGCATTTATGAAATTAATCCATCTAGAATTTACCATCAAAACACATATTGTGTTTATTCGTAAATCATTAATTTACAACATAAATCCTTAATTTACAAGGTAAACCCTAGATTTTCTGTTAGTGGATTATATTATCTTCAGTAATATAACATAAACCTCCATTTTTTATGTTCGGCTCGTAAATCTAAGAATTACGGTATGGTAAATCTAAGATTTATCATCAAAACACAGATTGTGTTCTTAGTAAATCCTAACTTTACAGTGTAAATTCAGGATTTACCACTATAATACAATTTTTATTCATTCGTAAATTCTAGATTTTCATAGTAAAATCTAGAATTTACCATTAGAACACATATTATGTTTATTCCTAAATCTTTGATTTACAGTGTAGAGAACGAGGAGATAAGAGAGTGTGGAGAGAGAGAGCCAGAGTAAATTTTACGATTTCATTTCCTTTTTTTTATTAGGGGAACTTTTGAAATGTGAAGTTAGTGTAATTCCGAATTTACTCCTTTTAGGCCTATTTACTAATTACAGGTGAGGCAAATAGCATAAATGGAGGGGTAGTTAGAATTTACAGCAAATATTAATTTTAAGTTTAGCAAATGTCATAAAACTCTCTGATCCTCCCATTTTTTCTCTCTCTTCCCCTCTCTCTCATCTCTCTTGCCCGCCCGTCATCCCTCTTTCTATCTCCTCTCTCCTGCAACCCTGTCTTTCTATCTCTTCGCTCTCTCTCGGCCTTTCGATCTCTCCTCGCTCATTCATGGAGATCAGTTTCACGATCTTAGATCTTATCCTCCATAACCCAGCCATGGTAAGCTTCGAAGCTCCCTGCATATCTTTGCAAAGTGCGACGACGAAGGCATCGTTTGCAGAAGACATTCACCACTCACGCTTAGAGAAAAGGATGAGGAAGAAGAGAAAGTAACACGTGGATGGAGAAAGAGAGATTTAAGATATTCAGTTTTTAAATTTTATCGCTGCTTTCTCTCTCTTCCCCTGCGATTTGCAATCTGTGCGATCTCCGACTTGCAGACGCTGATCGCATCACTTGGTGAATAAATAATTTACGTGGTAAATGCTTCATTGTCATTATAAATGCATCATTTACCAACATACAAAATTTTATTTAATTTGGTAAATAGAGGATTCACGTTGTAAATGATGGATTTATCAGTCAAACAAAGGTTTTGATGTTATGAACAAGTTATTTTCTAATAACTTGACAATTTACATGGTATATTGTTGGTTTACATAGTAAATTTTTTTGGTATACATAGGGCCTGTTTAATTCGTTGATTTAAGTTTTTAATTCGAGTTGAGATGTGACTTTATATAAGAGCTTTTTATTATAATAAAAAAGTTAGATGTGATTGTTTCTGAGAATTTTTTACTAACAAAACTCAAATTCTAAATTCGAATCGGTTAGATGAACGGAGTCATAGTAAAATCATTACTCACAAAAATATAGAAATTGAGTTTGTACGGTAAATGAAGAATTTGTCAAGTAAATGCAGCATTTACCACATTCACTCCGTCTCCTCTTTCTCTCATGCTCTCTCATCAGCATCCTCAGACTCTCATCCTCTCTCTCTCATCATCACTGAAGCTCTTTTAAGGGTAGATTTGATACACTATATATTAAAATTTTAAAATATGCTATAAATTTTTGTTCATCTCCTATTTATTAACAACTAAAACTACTATGCCATTTACTACTTTAAGTTTGGAAAATCTTCTATTTACAACAAATTCTCTTTACTAACTAATTATAAACCTTGGTCTATTCATTTATATTGCCCTTTTAATCAGGCATATTTCTCTCAATCTCTCTTTGATTTATTTATTTATTTTTAATTTTCCTTGTAAGCTTTCGGATTACCATTGAAGTTCCCCTTTCGGGATGCCGAGTCTGAGCAGGTGGTGTGAATTTGCAGCTCTAGGTATTGGAGTTGGTTTGTATTTAGCACAGATTCTACTAAATTTTTCCCCTATTTCCTTTATGTGGGTGTATAGGAGTTGTATAAGGGCCTATGCTATTGACCATTCTGGCGCTATAGCAACGGGGATTCCCTCTTTCTACATGAATTGACAAGCAACAGATATATTTATTAGTTCCACTTTGACAAGCAAAGCACAAAAAACAAAACAAAACAAAAAGTAGAAAAAGTATCCATAATTCATCAATTATTTTTAAGGTTAAGCTATCCTTGAGATTTGATTTCAATCTCATTTTGGTTCATGATTTTTAAACCGTTTCACAATTATAAAAAACCAGCATTTCGCAAAATAGCAGAATAATAATAATAATAATAAATCTCTTTGTTCGACTTACACTTGAGGAAGAGTGTTCGAATATAAAAATTATTTTTAGCCCCACCTCCTAACAACTTAAGATTTTAGAATAGATTAGTAAACTAACAGTCTAACAGAGCATACGGTGGAGAAGAAAACGTTAATACCCACAACCAATCACTAGACATTCTTATGCACATGGAGAGATTGATGGAAACCCATATCTACTTGGAACTGAATGGATTGTTTCTATTGCTCCAATTTTTTTTCATATTCTTAGAACAAGGAGAAATAAAGAGACCATACTTACATTAAAAAAACACGCAGATCATAAGATAGTAGAACTACATACCATACTTACATTACAGAATGAACTAACAGCCCGAACAATTGATCGTTTATTTTGAGCCCCAAAAAACAAAAAAGAAACTCTGCATTAATCGTAAACTACTACTTCTTATGCGATCCAGGACTTGTTTATTCTTCTTCTTCTTAATTTGTTACTAATTTTTTAATTTTACAGAAACTAGCACACGCGATGACTCACATTGCAGTACTTATAAACTCATCGATCACTTGCAAGGACGAAACGCAAACCACGTCTGAATTCCGGTCAATAAGAGGGCCGTAACAGCGGCAATAAGAGCCAGAATCGTCCACGGGCTGCTAAAATGGTCGCGATAGATTTGAGCCACCCAAGTCGCGCACCTTCTCTCGTAGTACCGCTGTATCTTGATTTTGACATCGACGTAGGCGTCACCGCGAACCAAGTTAGTTCCTATGGCGTTAAACAGCTGAGCCACTTCCGCGTCGCTACTGAGGCGGTTCCTGAGTATGTATGCTGACCTGAGATCTTTGACATCTTCCTCATTATCGATGAGTAAATCTAGGAAGCTCAGGTACGATGTCACTTGATAAACTGTATGGTAATTGTCCGGGCACATCTCGAAGGCGACGAGGTTCAACAACTTGCGTCCCGTTGAGTCGTCGACGATCAGGGGAGGAAGCTTTAGGTGGCCGGAATAGTAGAGAGAAGTGAAGGTTATGTCTCGTAAGGAGCTTGTCTCGCTTGGCTTCAGCTTTATTCCAGCTGCTTTGAGGTCCTGGACGTTGCGAAATGACCGTGCATAATACCCGTGGCAATTTGACGGATGCATTTTGAAAGAACCTGACGTGATATTGACACAAATAGGTAATTAAAATTAGCATGACTTTTTGAAATACTTTTTTGGAATTTTTATTGTACAAACTGGTATTATACCCCAGTAAGAACTGTTATTTTTTTTTAACTGTGTGAGATGTAAGTATAAGTAATTTTGCGTCGTGATAAATTTTTAATGTGAATATTTACACATCAAATCGTTAAAAAATTAATCTATATAAAAGCAGTTACTACTGGTAGGATAAAATAGCAGTTCATATTTTTTATGTTCCCTATTTTTTTATGGTATTAAAAAAATAGTTATGAAAAAGAAATTTCACCTTGATGAAGAGTTAAGGGTGGTACGAAGCAAGCAATATGTTCATCACGAACCGGCTTTAGAAGTTCCTTTCTAAGAAGGTCGAGAAGATGAAGCGGTTGTTCGACTTCCATGTCTGTGTACAAGCTCCAGCTCCAATCTTTCTTCTCTGGTGCCAAAACGTTCATTCGGATGAACATTTCAAGTGACTGTTTTAACTCATGTTTGTTGTGGCTCGCATTCATCAACAACTTGAGAACCAAGAAAGGGATTTGGTTCTCAAGCAAGAATAAGTCTTGTTGAATCAAAGTGACCTGTCCGTTATTCATCTCAAAACCCATGACCTCATTAAACGCACAGCTGTGTATGAACTCCAGAATTGAAGAACCATCCAAGAACAACATCATGGCCAACGAATCATCGCCATAGGGACTGATCACCGCCTCGTTGAAGCACTTCTTAAGATCTTCGATCACAGCCTTGATTTCTCCGAACAAATCTCCCCCGCTTTTGCCACTGTCTTTGATAAATTTCGCTGCTAGTTTCTCCTTCAAATCCTGGTCCTTTAGCATGAGGTCTTTGCTACCGTTGTGAATAGGACCAATGGAGATTGCTCTCGGCTTGTAGTACTTTAAGCAACTTTCTTGCCTCAACAAGATGTCTGGCACTTTTTGTATCTTCGTTTGGCCTTTGTTGTTGTCCTGGCCGCAGTTTTTTTCTCCGGCGATGGTCTTTAGGCGACTTAGCAACAACATGTGTTCGCCAGTGATCGGCCCTGGAGAGCTCTCACTGGAGGCAAACGTGCTTTTGACATCTTCGTTTGTTGAGCTTCCTTGGCTATCCAGTTTGACGATCGGTACATCGATTCTTATGCTTCCCCGACTCTCTAAATTGTCAGAAATTTTTTCCTCATTGACTGCTTTACTCGGTTTAGACGCGATCTCTAAGTTTTGCGCAGCTTGGTTCTCATGCAGGTCTGCTATCGGAATCATGTATTCCTCTGCCGGCATCTTATCCAATGTCTAGTTTTGTGCAAAAAATGACAAAAGTCCTGCTCAAACCAAGTCGACGGTTTTTAAATGTATAGGAAAACAAACTTTTATGTCCCTTTCGAGGTTTCAGAAATTATGCTCACAAAAACCTGGTCAATTAACCAATCATGCTCACAAAGTTTTTTGTAAATTCTACAAGACAATATCACAACTAATGCCTTGTAAACCAGGTCAATTAACCAATCATGCTCACTTTTTGGAAATTTGTTGCCTAATAGGCAAGTACACAAGTGACCACATACATAGAAATAGAAAACAGAAAAAAAAAAAAAAGGAAAAAAAAAAAAAAAAAACCCCCCATTAATTCTATTCATAACATTTTATTTTGTCTTCTTTCTCAATAGAAAAAACAATTACCTGGGAGATCAGATTGAATATTTTGTTCAACAGTCAGTACACTATTTGAAGCAGATAATTGGTTGCCTATGGATGAGAGAAAAGTGGAGAGAGAGATGGTGATGGTGGTGGTGGTGGTTAGTACTGGCGGCGAAAGGATTAAAGATCATGGTCTACGCTTTCATGCTTCTTTTACGCTATTTATTGTAATATTATCGTTCACTTTTTGTAAGGACTTCAAAATTATTGATAAGAAAAGATCAAAACTAGTAATAGTATGTTGTCGATTGTGGGGCTACCCCTTCCACATAATTGGACTTCAAAATTATTTTGGCGATGTGTTTCATATCTTTGCCTTTCTTCTGCCATCGTTATCCAGATCAAATGACTCACTTTTCCGGAGTTCATCCTCAAATAAATCATCTATATGGATTTTAGTGTTTCTAAACCGTCTTTTATTATTTTTCTTTCTACATTTTAACATAAGGACCATTACAGAAGCCCGGATGTGCCTTTATAGAACAGTTTTGAAAAATTTATCCGGTAAGTTTTCAGCTTTAACCTTTTTAACCCGAAATTGTAAAATCTTTTCATTTTCGTCCTTTTTGCCTTTTTAGTCAAATATTTTGGGGTCTAATAATCATGATATCACTGAGAACCATTGTTTACTAAACTTTTTCACTAAACTAAATAATATACCATTTGTGAGCACATAGCTTTAAACATGCAAATAACTTAAACACCTAGAGGTGTTTATTTTTGACTAATTCAAGAGACGAAAACATACATCACATAACCACAAAATCATGCCATAACCAAACTTTTTCATACTAAAGTTTATTTTTTATGCCATAGTCCATCAAAGTTGGCATTTTTCTAGGAAATTTAGAACTTTGATTTACCAAGTTTCAGCGTAGACATAGATATAACCATATTTCATGCTATTACCCATTTCTTACATCACAACATTTAACTAGCATATTCTAATCATGCTTATTTCAACATATAACCATAGGTCCTAATAAATTACTGTACAAGATTTCTTTTTTCTAACTAAAATGCTATAAATTAACTTTCTAAAGGTTTAAAACTTTTATATACAGCTAGAGTGTGTGGGAGATTGTTAATGTCACGGTTGCTCTTGATCTGCTTGAAAACCTTGAACTTCACAATGGAAAACATAAAAATTTAGAGCTTAAATAAAACTCAACATAAACTAACCAAAAATCACTTATAAACCAAACTTTTTCGTACCAACAATTACTTTTCCTAACAACTAAACTCTCTATCTCTTGCTCTTGGATGTGATTCTTGAAGCTTAATTAAACAAATTTTTGAGAGAGAGAGAGAGAGATCGAGAGAAGAAATTTGACAAAACAAGAGAAAAAAGGAGGAGAGATAAGTTTATCAAAATTTTGTGAAAAAGAAAAGAAAATTGCCAACATTTCACTTGTCACTTTGGGTATTTATAGACCAGTGTTTGGGGGACTAACTTGCAGAATTTTGGGGGCCAAATCCATGAAACATCGGCTGGTCTAGTGCAAGGGCTGATTTGCTAGTTTTTGGTGCAAAAATTAGATAGGTTTTGGCTTAGGTGAGAAATCATGTATAGAAGCAAGGTAGTAATTTCCAAATCAACCTTTTTTTTTTTGGGGTGCAATTCTTACAACATTGATCATTAATCGAGTGATCCTAACACTTTGTTTTAAAGTGAGACTATTTTTTACTCTTATTGGTCTGATCCAAGACCTAGTTTCAATATGAAATTATGTAAGTTGACATTTTTATTATACTTGCACTAATTAAATTGACTACTTGAAAAGTACTCAACCTACTTCATAATTTGGACTTAGAATGATTTAATTTAATGAGCCCATATTCAATCAAGAACATTTTTGAAATTGTTTTTGTATTCTTAGGATAATTTAAATCCTTGTGATACCAATAATTGTCTACAGGCACATTCAAAGTTAATGCGCATTTGCATTTTTAAATTGAACATGACATAATACGACCTAAAAAGTTATGATTACTAATCTTGATTATTCATTGATATTTAGTAAAAAATTTAAAAATTAATATTCGGGGTTGGAGTGAAGAAAGAATAAAAAAAAAAAAATTTGGACAGAAAAAGGGATTTCCACTTTTTCTTCCGAGATTAAATGGGATGGAGGTGCTGGCAAAGGTCACAGGTTTTGGAAAGAGGCAAGAGAACTAGGGCAAAAGAGAGCGAGCCTTGATGCTTGCAATCATACGACTTTTTCTTTACAGCAATACGATCGATGTACTTTTGTGAATCTCACACATTCTTTTTTCGGCTCAGAGATCTCATACCTCAAGACCCAAATAGCAGAGACAGGCCTGATCATGTGGATCTGCCGGCTCTTGAAGTTAATGTAGCATGTACAAAATATATAGAAAAATTTTTAAGAATGCCATAAAAAAGATAATGATATTTTGGGCTTGTTCTTTTGAGTGAAAAACTCAAAAAAATGCAACTCGAATTACAACTTTATTCGAGTTTATGTTCTTTTAAGTTTGAACTCGAGTTTAAACTCGAGTTCAAACTCGAGTTTGAGACTAAAACTCGAGTTGAAGTTTCCCTTTCAACTCGAGTTCAGAAACTCGAACTCAAATTAATGAATAGTGTTTTTTTTATTCTTAAAAATGCTAAAACTTTTTCGTTTTAATTCTGATTGAGATGATTTTTTTTCTATGCGTTGAAAACGAAAAGACGAATAAACCCCCACCTATATACCCTATTAAAATTTACCATCAGTATTGAGTTTTTATTAAAATACTATCTAAATACAAATTCAAGTTTTGACTCACTCAAATACAAACTCATAAAGATTCTTATCTCAAACCAAAACTCAAATGTATACAACGAAACACAAACTCAAGTTATAACTTCAACTCAAATTATAACTTAAATTCAACTCAAGAATTATACTCAAATTAAACTCCAAAAGAACAAGCTTTTTGTTTCTACCTTTAATTTTAAAATTTATTGTTTATATCAGTAATATTTTGTTAGGATATTCTTTATTTGTTATCAAAATATTTTTTCCTGACAGGATATCTCTTATGTGTTACCATAATACGTTTCATATTTTACCAGACTATTTTTAATAGCATAAATAAGATAATGATTATTCTTCTAATTTACATATATATGTATTAGCTGATCTTTCTCGTAAATGCTATGTTTTGTCAAAATATGAAAATGACTTAGTTTGGCTGTATGCAGTTTATAGAGATAGAGAGAGGAGCGTTGCTAGGTACAATGAGTTCAGAAGAGCATTACTGCTTGTACCCATCAAAAAATGGGAAGATCTGAGGGATGATGATGAAGCAATTGAGATTCTCAAGGAAGTGTACGGTGATGATGTTGAAGAGCTTGATATTCTAGTGGGACTCATGGCAGAGAAGAAGATCATAGGATTTGCCAGGTTTGTCTCAGATCCGTTTAGTTCGCTAATTCGAATTTTTAATTTGAGTTGAAATATGATTTTATGTGAGAACTTTTTATTATAGTAAAAAAGTTAAATGTGATTGTTTCTGAGAGTTTTTTTTACTGTAACAAAACTCAAATCGGTGAAATAAACAGAGTCTCAATTCATCTAGGTTTTTTTATGTAAAGCTATAAATCTAGCTAGGATTCTTATTTGAGGATCCTTACTTCTGAATTAAATAATGCTATCTACTACCGGTAATTAGGATATGGTTGATACAGAATTGACTTTTATGTATATTTATTCATGTCTGATTTCATATGTCACGTCAATCATGACAGTTTATTAATGTGACATAATTTTATTAAAGGACAAGGATACAAATAAAGGGGTACATATATAATTGTGCAAAATATAGGTGTTTTCTCGAGTTTATACTTTGGTAACAATGACCCCACGGTCCACAATAGGATTAATAAAAGCAATTTAGTATCCCGTAACAGTTGGCTAATTAAATCAAAAAATTAATTACATTTAGTATCACATTAATTTTGACTTGTCCTATACATGCAGCAGGCTAGAAGCGGATAGGTTCTTCACGAGCGCTATTTTAATGAGGAGACGTACACAAAGAAACGGTTAGAATGGGTGAACACAACTGAGAGCCTAAAATATGTAATTGGCCGTCATTATCGCAAAATCACAGGCTGATGGATGAATAGCAGCAGTGCCTTCTCAGTTTGGGATTCGCCTCCAACTCCTCCTAATCCCATCCCTATCTATCTTCGCAGTCCCGCTTAAACAAAAATCCTTATATATATATATATAT
>NW_010364214.1:146071-188114 GCF_000414095.1 Morus notabilis
TATAACTATGTTCTGCCCTTAGAGAAAAAAAAAAAAAAAAAAAGAGAAAAATGAAACCAACTTATTGGATATAAAAATAAACTAATGGTTCTGCCCTTTCACTGAGAAGAGCGATAGATAATGTTAAACAAAATAAAGCCTGGTGTACTTAAATTGTGTTATATAGGTAGGAAAAATACTTAATCCTTACCATGTATTATTTCATTTTTACGAAACCTTATAATGTATCTTGATTATTTATTACCTATTGTGTCGTTTTATATGTGGTGAAGGGGTAGTAACATGGACAGTTCTTGTTGTATTATATGCAGTCTTCGCCAAGTACGCACGTGAAAAATATACTACAACAAAAATGGTTATTAGGGACAATATTTATCATTGCTAATAGTAAAATATTTGCGACAACATTTTATCGCCATAAAGGAAACAAAATTTTTGAACGACTTCTCGTCGCATTTAATATATGCGACGACATGTCGTTGTAAAAATTTAAACTATTTACAACAACATGTCGTCGCTAAAACATGGAAAAGTATTGGCGACGACGTGTTGTTGCTAATGATCATTGGTGCCAATAATTTTAGCGCCAGTTTGTCTATTATTTACGACGACATGTCATCGCTAATATTGAGGCATACAGCTGGCAGTGACGTGGCCAAAAAAAGGCAGAAACTTTGACAGTTTTCTGACAATAGGTTCCAGAATTTTCTTTATTTTTTGCAACGACATATTAAAAAGTCGTCGTAAAAAATGGTTCTAGAAGATTCAATCCAGAACGACTGTTTTTACGACGACACGTGTAAATTGAAATGTCATCGCAAAAAATAGTTTCAGAAAATTTTATCCATAACGTCTATTTTTTGCAACAACTTTTTAATAGTCATCACAAATAATGGTGGAATTTAATTTGCCAAAAAAAAAAGGGTGGAAACTTTGGCAGTTTCCTGAAAAACAGTTGCGATGACTTTTTGTTTAAGTGGTCACCAAAAATGAGCACGGGTATATTCCTTAAGAATATTCTCATAAATATTAATGAGGTGAAAAGAACGACACCATTTTTCTACTAGTTGCGACGACTATTTAAATTTTCTGCGACAACAATATGTCATCGCAAAAAGTGACCTGTATAAACACGGTCACAGATCGCTTTCCGCCATTTTTTCTTGCTTCTCCCTCTGTTTTCTTCCTCCCTCTCCATCCAAAACCGCCACATACCGTCCAAAACCTCAGAGAAAAGCTAAAATACATCATTATCTCTTCAAATCTTTCATTTCTGGAGAAAAATATTCTGAAAATGTCCAAAAAAGTGGAGTTTTCACCTCACTGTCACCGCCCATTTTTCTGGCCGTCTTTGTCATTTTCTGGCCGCCGTCGCCTTCCTAGCCCTGCTGCCTTTCCAGTTTCCAACCCCCGGTGTTTGTGGGTTTGAATTTTGTGAGTTAATATTTTGATATTTTGTAAATTGATTTTGGTATTTTTGTTGTTTTGTTTTAGATTTTGAATTTAGTTTGTGGTTTTGGATTTAGAATTGTGAATTGTAAATTAGAATTTAAATTAGAATTTTTGGTAATTACATTGAAATTTGTATGAAATTTGTTTGATGATGATTAAAAAATAGGCGATTTATGGAAATGTTTGATTATAAATAATAAATTATATCTATGATGATTGAAAAATTTAGATGAAAATTTTAATTAGTATTATATTAATAATAAAAAGATTAAAAATAAATATTATAAAATATTTAATAGAATGTTAAAGACGTATTACAAAATAATTTTTGTTAATTTTCATAAAGTTTGATAAAACTTTATAAATTCTTCATAGTGGAGATGGCTACAGACAAGAGTTGGATATATTTAAGGAACCGGTTGTCTGATTAGTACTGAGATAGTTTATGTGCTTTTATTGAGGTTGGAAAGAATCATGCAAATTCAACCGGGGGTATTAGTTGTCTGTGTATCAAGTGTAGAAATCATGAGATTATGCCACTAAAAATAGTGAAAGCGCACATACATCGATGGGTTTTTGATACAAGTTACACCACATGGATTCACCATGGTGAAGTACGTGTTGTTGCCATTGTGAGTGAACTTGTTGACGAGATGTTTGCAATGCTAAATGATGTGGCTGAGATTAATGATGATCATGAAACATTGGGTGAGACATAAATGGTTATAGAAAATACTCATTACGATGAATTTAGGGATCTCTTATACGAGCTCCAAGTCATATTGTATCTGGGCTGCACTAAGTATTCATCATTGAATTTATTAGTGAAACTAATGCATCTAAAAGTGTTGTACAAGTGACCTAATTAGTGTATGGATGAAATGTTGAAACTGCTGAGAGATGCACTCCCTGAAGAGAACAAATTACCTACATTACATTACGAGGCGAATAAGTTATTGAGTAAACTGGGTCTAAGCTAAAGAGGCAAATCATGTGTGTAAGTATGAATGTGCTTTGTTTTGGAAGTAGAATACGGCTTTGCAGTCTTGTCCAGTATGTAGTACAAGTTGTTGGAATAGCAAAATTGAAAAAAAAGTTCCGTGGAAAGTACTCTGATATTTCACTTTGAAGGATCAGTTGAAGTGCCTGTATGCTTCCCGTCACACTACTAAGGAAATGACGCGGCACGTGTGTGGGCGTTCGAAGGTTGACTACTTGATGCGTCATCCAGTTGATGATACAGAGTGGAAAGAGTTTGATGAGAAACATCCACAATTTACAAGTGAACCGAGAAATGTTCGATTAAGGTTAGCTGTTGATGGTTTCAACCTATTCGGGAATATGAGTCTATCATACAGTATGTGACATGTTATTGTGACTGCATATAATTTATCCCCGTGGCTATGTACCAAGGACCCGTACAAGATGTTGGCGTTATTGATTCCAGGTCGCAATGCTCCTGGGAAGGATATTGATGTGTTCTTAGAGTTAAAAGAGTTATGGGATGAAAGGGTTGTTGTTCGTGATGCTGCTACGAATATGTTGTTTCGGATGTGGGCTATGTTGCTGATGATAGTTAACAACTTTCCTGCATGTAGTAGTTTATCTAGTTGGAGTGCTCAAGGGTACTTCACGTGTCCCAATTACAATGATGCAACTCCATCGAAGTGAATAACGAGTACAATTTGCTATGTTGGGCATAGACAATGGCTTCTTATGAGTCATAGGATGAAGACTAATAAAAAGTTTGATGGTAAAGTTGATCGAATACATCCCCCGCCTCAGAAATCCGTTAAGCAAATATTGCCTTAATTAGAATAGGCTGAATCTAGATTTCCAGGTAAACATGAAAAATATGGTGGTAAGAAGTGAAAGAGACATCCGACAGAGCATAATTAGACGAAGAAGAGAATCTTTGGGGAGTTGCCTTGCTGGACCTCATTGTCGCTATGTCATAACTTAGATGTCATGCATATTGAGAAGAATGTGTGTGATAGTGTGTTGGGCACAATTCTAAATATTGACGGAAAAAGTAAGGATACAGATAAGGCGACGATCGATTGACAAGATATGGGGATATGTAAGGCGTTGCACTTGTACAAAGAAGGTGATCATTGGATGAAACCACATGCAGTGTACACATTGACTTTGGCTGATAGTAAAAAGTTTTGCGATTTCTTAAAGTCTATACGGTTCCCCGATGGGTTTGCTTTAAATCTTCAGAAAAACGTGATCGATGGAAACAATAAACTTACTGGTTTAAAATCACACAATTTTCATGTCATACTGTAGCGATTGTTGCCGACTAGGATTCAACCAATTTGCCAACTGGGTTTGCTTTAAATTGTCATGTCGATGCAATCACCGAATTGAGCAACTCCTTTCAGTTGATATGTTCCAGGACATTGAGGAGGAATGATTTAGAGAAAGCTTAACATTATATTGTTGTTATTTTATGCAAGTTAGAAACAATTTTTCCTCCAGTTTTTTTGATGTAATGGTTCATTTAGTAATGCACTTGCCAGAAGAAGTCATTTGAGGATGACCTGTTCATTTAAGGTGGATGTATCCTTTCGAATGATTCCTTGGTTCATAAAAAAATATATTAGGAATCTTGCAAGACCGGAGGGTTCAATTGCCGAGGCTTATATTGTCAATGAAGCACTGACTTTTTATTCAATGTATCTAAGTGGCATTGCGACAAGATTTACCAGACTTAAGAGAAATTATGTAGACGACGTAGATGGTAATGTGAAGAAAATATCTGTCATCCAAACTCGATATCGTCCAATTGGGAAGATGATCCCGATCACATTATACAACTAGTTACGAAGTAAGGGCAAGTGGTACATATTACACAATTGTTCAGAAATCCAACACTACATTGGGTAAGTATTACCCCCACCATTTTATTACATAATTGAGTCACATGAAACAAGAACACTAACTCAAATTTATAATTTAGTGAGCATAAGAAAAAACTCAATGATACTAGTCGAACTGGATCATTAGACGAAATTCAAGTCAAGGAATTTTTAAAATGGTTCCGGCGTAAGGTATTATGCTATAGTCATAATTTATAATTTCAAATACGTTGGATATATAGAATTTCAGTTGATATTATTTTCTATTGACAAATGTCCAATCTGCAAGAGCAAAACACGCTATAGGCGACCGCACAATTGATTTCATTTTCGTGTGGATCAAGCTTTTCCGTTAGAAGCTACTCCGACTGTGTGGTGAACAGAGTCAAGTTTCTGACATACAGAATAGTGGCATTTGTGTTCGTGGACCAGATAATAAGACATATTACGGAGTACTAGAAGAGATTTATGAATTATCTTACATAAACGACCACTATGTTCTTCTGTTTAAATGTAAGTGGTTCCACACTCATCCAGGAAGAAAGAGAGTTCAACAACACAAGAATAGAATGAGCATCTTGGTCAAGAACTCCTGGTACGAGAAGGAACCATTTATACTGGCATCTCAAGCATAATAAGTTTTTTATGTGCATGATTTATTCAATGGTCCAAACTGGAAAGTTGTTGAACACTTTGGACATCGACATATATAGGATATTCCATACATGGAAGCAGACGACATTATAGTAGTTTAAGATACCAACTCTATGAATGTTGACTTAGTCGTGGAACTCCCAGAGATTAACATTTATATGGAATCGACCTGATATATCATCTGATGTTGTCATATCCGATGTTGATGCAATTTTAAAAGACTAGTCTCTTGTTGAGGATAATGACTCCAATATACTGGAAGAGGATGATGAAGTCTTAGCAGACTACATTAAAGAAGACATCGATGATTCTAAGGATGATAGTGACATAAATGAGTGGGGCGACATTCAAGACATTAGCAGTGACGATGAATTGAAATTATGTACTGCAATTATTGTTTTAATAATTATATTTTTTCATATAACATAAGAATTATGTAAACAAAATAATAACTTTTATGATGACTTCTTAACAAGAAATCATGTCTGGCCCAGTCGTCACATGTGCTGGCTCTTCGGGTGGAGCGCAGCCTCCACCCGATCCTTATAGGTTGCCATCACACTGTAAGTCTGGTATGTTGGAACATAATTATAAATTTGTTAAATTAATTACATCAATATTATATTATCACTAAATAGAGTTCATTCTACAGCGCCGGATGCCGCACCTCAACAACGTCGTAGAGGTCGAGGGAAGGCTAAGGGTCATGAAATCGCAGCCAAAGTGGCAAAGGATGGAAAGATCACCCCATCTTTGACGAACGTGGAGGTACTTGGAAGGAAATTAGAAACTTCGGCACCCGGTTCGATAGTGCCGTAAGAATCCATGTTAGGGATGTTTGTGAGCCTTTCCACAATGCCTGGAAGGACGTGGACATCCTGCATAAGAGAGAGATTCAGCAGTATCTACTGGTATAAATTATTCAACTTCATTATTTTTTAATTTACTCTAAATTTTAATATAATAAAATCATTTAACATGTTTATATTGTATTATAAAAGTAGTTCAACCTCGATTATGACTGTGATGAAGGTATAATTAAGTCTACGGTCGACAGGAAAGCTATAAAATTTTATAAGGATTGGAAGCTTTTTCTGTAGGTGGATTTTGTGACTTCTTATCCCGAGTTTGAGGTGCGGCTTAGCTAAATTGTCATGTCATTTTCCATGTTTTCCTATTTAAATTCTGAATAGTTGCTCGGTCATATCCTTATTTTGTAGAGATCAAGCGTAACCGACTAATCTTTGTTAACTATGAACGATTCAAAATCGATCAAAAGTTAAAATCCAAAAAAATCTAATAAAAAAGGACAACGGCTCATATGCTCTTAATTGTGACAACTAGAGCCCAAAACGTCTAATTACCCCTTGCGCCTTTGTGTGTGTACAGGGATATACGGTAGAGCACATTTGTTACACGCAAGTTTTTTTTCCTTTTTTTTTTTTTTTTTTTTGGGTGGTGTACATCTCAATATAAAAGCACTAATCTTTTTTACCGTCCCAATGTGCTTTTTTTTTTTTTGTTTTTTTTTTTTACATTTCAACTTCCTCATCAAATATTACGATATCCTAAGCATCGCTAGTTTGACATATGTTATATACTTGGTGAAAAAATTAATGTCAAACGTAGGATATGCTTCAATTGCTATTGATTGCTGTAATAACTTTGCAATTCAATAATTGAACATTGATGTTTTTAAATTTAGAGGTTTACTTAATTACCACACATTTTCGTGACAAATTATTTTAAATGTAGTATTGGCATTGCATTAGAAATGGTCTACGATTATTGTAATGGACCTTTATGGCAATGCAAACGTCAATATCTGACAATTAATTGTGTGTAAATGATTATATATAATGCTATTTTAAATAGTATACATATATTATCTCGTTTAAAATTTGTAAATAATTCGAATAAAACAAACCGTAATTATTATATTAAAATGTCAATAAATCCGCCTATATCAACTAAATGTCAAAATTGACATACTTTATATACTTACATACAAATTGCGCAACAAGTATATTACACTTTTCAATAGTAAAAACAACACTACATTAGAAAGTGACTTTCAAACCCTAGTGTTAAAATTCAGTGTTGATACATTAATCTAATATTGCATTGAACATGTTCTAATTGAATGCTAATTCGACCTGCACTTGATTAATATTATTTTTAATTAAATAACTATATTAATTAAAAAGATTAAATCAAGAGTTTCATGTACATGCACTCTAAGAGTAAATCTAACAATTTTCTCCTAAATTAATGGTCTATTTTAAATAGAATTCATTGCCCCAGGGATATATTTTAAGAATTATTTATGCAACAACTACCAACCCAATGATCCTTTTCTAAGTGCCTTCAGTGACACCCTAACCACACACGAGTGTGGTCCCGCGAACAAGTACCTTACAAGCCCCAACATTAGGAGTGTGTTTCACATTTCAATTATTTTTCAAGCGTAGTACGTACTCGTCAAACACATATGAAGCGAGTGGCGAACAAAAAATTTGGTAGTAAAAGTTTTGTAAAATTAATTTTGTTGTTTAAGTGACTAATTTTGGAACACTATAAATAACTGCACTCATGAAAAGCTTTATAATCATACCAAATTTAACAGATTTTGGCGAACAAAAATGAAAATAAGCTATGTCAAAGTACCATTGCAAATCATGATCTTTGTAGAGAAACTTCCAAGAGTAATAATTTATATTAATCTAGCAATATCCAAAACTTCATAATTAAATTATTTTCAAAAAAAAAAACCTTCAGAATTAAATTGTTTTCAAAAAAAAAAAACTTCATAATTAAATTGTTCTTACAATGACCCTTAATGGATATGAAAATTCGTTCACTATATATATATATATATATATATAATCCTCTCAAATAATTTCCTAAGTATGTACCCATTAACTCCCTAAATATTTTATAATTTATTATATATTGGTCCAATCCCCTGTACACACTCACTGCTGCAATATACAACGAAAATTGTAAAAGAAAACGAGCTAGCATTGAATAGCACCTAAAACGTTTAATATGTACCAAATCTGTTAGATTTATACACATCTCAAAACCAATGACTACTTCACACACACAAAAATAAATATACAAGTCTATAACGTAAATACAAATATAGACACACAGACATACAAATAGGCTTTTGCTATAGTCCATTCACGTGGTCGGTCATTTAACGTAATATGTAAACGTTAAAAACATAACATTCATTGAACCTAATATTGATATTAGAGGGGCGCAATATATATTCAATATAACATTCAACGACTATATTTTACATCTAACGTCAATATTATATTTATTGACTGACATATTACGTTTTTCATTTGTGTATGTTACGCAAGGATTGAAAAAATTGACATTTCTACTTATATTTCCGCAGAAATCTCCGTATTTTATTAGTACTAATATTGGTAATATGGACACAATATCTTTGCCGTAGAATAATTTTAATTTAATTATCAAAATATTTAAAATCTTTTTAATACAATAAATAAGTTTTTATTTATAGCTCATTTAAAAAATAATAATTAAAGATTTATTTAATTTTTTAATTTAAATTAAAATGTATTTTTATATGAAAATTTTTTATTATAAAAAAATTAAATATAATTTTTTAAAATTATTTTATTATAATAATTGCCGTAAAAAGTATAGTGTTAAATGTCCTTTTTTATGAAAAACTTCATAGCAATATTGGTACAATTTCCGGAAATATCCGTTACTTAATATACATAGATGTATTTTCAATTAACTTTTCAATAATATAAGAGTTATGTCCTTTTTTTCAACTTAAATTTCATATCTCGGTATCAATATTGTTTAAATCAAGTTGTGTTTTAAATACCTTCGAACCCAATAAAAGCTTCTTTTGGTATTGTTAATTTAACATCTTGTATGGAAACTTTCAAGATATTTTACTTAATTTATGAACGTGTGCTTATCATTTATGGTGTTATGATTGTATTTTATTGTGCATATTTGTCATCCAAATAGTATTTTAATAGGAAAATTCATCCAATTTATGTACTATTAGCTATTTTAGAGTTTTTTAGTCTCATGTAAAAATAAAACGTTTTAATATGAATTTTAATGTTTTATATATCAATTTCCACCAATATCAATATTTCTGTTAAATTCATAAAATTTAAGTGAAAATATTTTCGTGAATATATATCGATATTTATGATAAATTTAAGTGCCGATGTTTTTCTTCATCCTTGATGTTACGTGGATGAATCACAACAACATCTTATGTAAAAAATTTGTAAAAGCAATTTTGTAGTTAGGTGACGCTAATTTTGGGACACTATAATTAACTCACCGCACTCATGGAAAGCTTTATAATCATACCAAATTTAACAGCTATTGGCAAACAAAAATGAAAATAATCTATGTCAAAGTACCATTGCTAATCATGTTCTTTGTAGAGAAACTTCCAAGAGTAATAATTTATATTAATCTAACCATATCCAAAACATCAAAATTAAATTATTTAAAAAAAAAAACCTCATAATTATTTTGGTCTTACAATGACCCTTAATGGATATGAAAATTCGTTCACTATATATATATATATATATATATATATATATATATTATATCGAATCTCTCGACCTTTATCCAAAATATGAGTATATTTTATTATCCCAGTAATCCAAGTTTCATGAAAATTCATATATAGTAACAAAGAGCAAGTTAGCAAGATTGCAAGGTACGTACAGGATATATAGTAAAAACTTTTTAATTTATATGTTTCTTTTTTAAATAAGAAAAGATCTTTATTAATAGAACTATAATATAGAAAACCTAAAAACATAAACAAATCCAAAACCAAAACCAAAAGTTTACAAAACAAAATGATGCTTGGATGAAACATCAAAGCAATCACAGTGAGAAAAAATATCTAAAAGAATTTCTCGTTTTAAGACCCTTTCCTACTTTTCTCAAGGACCTGAACTGACAATTTCCGCTTCTTTAATGCACTCTTTTTTTTTTCTTTTATGTCAATTGAGAGATTTAAAATCGTGAGATATTCTACGTTGAATTCACTTATTAAGCCTATATATGGCCAATTTAAATCCATGCTCGTAACTGTACTTTGAAAATTGAATATATTACCACAACATTTAAGACACGTGTTGTACTATGTTTGTGTTGAAGCATCAATATAGAGTGGTTGGGGAACTAAATCGGGTCTCACCTATTTATATTTAACGAGACTCACTTTATATGAGTGGTAGGGTTTTAACCCCATCGAAATGATTAGGGCTGCTCAATTAATTAACTTAATATATTTATTTGGTAGCTGTTGAAGCTAGATTCAATGATTGTAGCCACAAAACTTTTTACAAGACGAAATTTCAAAGACACAGGAAAGTTAAAATGAAATTTCAGATAGACTGGCACCGTCTCATTCTGAAATTTCATACAGACTGGATTTATACTTTAAACTTAAAACTATTTTTAAGCTGATCTATTATTATTTTTAAAAATTTTCTTGTAAAAATTTGGGTTGGTTCTGATGCTGGCCCTGTCCTTATCAGGTTTTAGAAACGGAATAGGCTAACTTTTTTCTTTTAAGAGTCGGTCAGTTCGAACTCAGATGTCTAAATTTTAAACTGTATTTAAAAGTGGTGAAAATCCTAATTGGGACAATAGTTGTGACGTTGCAATAGTTTTCAATTTTGCATTAATTTTGGAATTGTACCATACTTGAATATTAAAATAATACACCAATCATCTCAGCTTTTTGAGTGTTGAGAAAATGAGACGATTAAGACCTTTGTAATAAACGAACAACACATGGTTATGGTTCTAGTTTTCTCGCGGAACACGTATATGTTTTCTTTTTTTTTTTCTTTTGGGTGGATTTTCTTTTCAGTTCGGTTATGATATTAAATAGAACATCGGCACACCACAAATTGAAAACCAAACCCTCATAAATAATATTTTGGTACAAATCACGGCACATGCAATTGCACTTTCAAAAAAAAAAAAAAAAAAAAATTACTTCTGTTTTTTTTGCTTGAAAAGTGTTATTTCATAGAGATATCGTCATCACAAAAGGCCAACCTCCAGGAAGCAAACTGATGGACGAGAGGGGGGGAAAAAAGACTACTTACATGTGACTTGCATTTGATTGAAAAAATGTCGTGTAGTCTAACATTTCTCTATCAAACGTTAATTTGTGGCAACTGTGAAAATTACATTTCTCAAATTATATTTAATAAGCAAATTTGTACTCTTTGTCGGTTAATACTCGATTTTAACCTATAAAATCACCAAATTAACCTTAGTGGTAATGACTTTTGATTTTTGATTGTTACAAATGTACCATTAGATCACTCCACTAAAGTTAGTTTGGTAATTTAAAATGTCATAGTCAAATGTTGACACGAATTTGCCTTATAAATGTAATCTTTAGGTATACATTTCCAAACTTAAAATCAATGGTATATTTTCTAAATAAACGGAAAACAAAAGCTACAAATGTTAAAACAAAATCATTCCTATTTAGTGTCTAAGATATATCACAAACAAAATATCGTGAGTTACGTAGTTGTGCCGTCATCAAAGTCGCTATTGAGATCCGGTAGAGGGTGATGGAGCTATCCTCCCACATAGCCTCTGCACACACATTGCCACCAGACACCAAATGCCCTTCACATGCAAATAGCTCCTCAAGCACTCATATAAAGTGTTTCACTCAACATAAAAGGCTTATTTGAGTTGGGTCAATTAGGCTTATATTAATTATGCTAGGAAAGTTTTTTGGTCCAATGGACTAACTAAAGAGAAAATATCCATAGGTCTCAAATAGAACGAATTTTCATATCCTATTATGACCCGATTGATATTGAACATAGATACATTATTAAATTTACAATAATAACTAAGTTGTCCATAATATGCTCTAGTTCATATTAGAGTGAATTATTATGATTATGAAAGTCTAATTAGCCTATTAAATGTAATATTAAGATATACATTTGCAACACTCGAAAACTAATGGTATATTTAAAAAAGATAAATAACCCCTAAAAATATGTATTGGTAGTGGTTGCTACAATCTCTCTATTTTGGTATAAGCAACAAGATTTTAACCATTGAGAGTTATTTCATACAAATTTCTCTTCAATAATGAAAAAGAGGAAGTAAGTTTATCAATTCCCTCTCGGGGTGCATAGGTGGGTTGAAACCGAAACTGCTCGTTGTAAATGGCAGTCTAGTTTAGGCGCCCTACATAGTGATTGTTGAAGAAAATGTATATAGAAAAGTGTGAAAAACTCAAACATCCAGCACTGCAGTATATCCTTGTCAGGTAAATGCGACCCTATTTATTGGTAATACTAATTGATCGCGTTTTGCAAGAATTGGCTTGATGGAAGCAGAGATGAACGCTACCCGGCCTTTTGTAGTAGAGCTACAAGTTGTGATCGAGTCAAATAGGCGTAAATGAAGCCCATCTATTTGGCTCAGGACAAGATGAGCTAAGAATTATCTAGGCCGAAAGTCTTTTAGATGCATCTCAGTTCAGCATTGAAGTCCCTTTTTCCTTTTGGGAAATTGTAGAAAAAAAGCCTACATTTAAGAATTGTGTTAGCAAATAACCAATTTACTAATGTGTAAAAATTATAGCCTTTACGTTTTAGATTTTTTGTTTTTCAATTTTACTCTTTTACTTTTTCTTTTTTTTCTTTTTTTTTTTTTACTTTTTCCCTCTAGATTTCCTTTTCTCTCTTCTCTCTTTTTGTTATTCACGGGTCTGCTCTTTTTTCTCTCATCGTCGTTCATAAATCAAGGATTTATAATGTAAATTTAGGGTTTACCATCAGAACAAATATTGAGTTTCTTCGTAAATCTTGAATTTATAATGTAAATTTAGGATTTACCATCAGAACCTAATTTTTGTTCCTTCGTAAGTACTTGATTTACAAGGTAAATTTAAAACTTTATAAGCGTAACTAATAAATCTATACAGTTTATGCAAGATTAACCATCAAAGGACATATCATATTATTTGTTAATCCTAGATTTACAGTGTAAATCTATGATTTATCATTATAACACAATTTTTGTTCCTTCTTAAATCCTGGATTTACACGGTTTATTTAGGATGCATTAATTGCATACATGTGCCTTGAACATTGTACCATGTTTCAACGTACCCCTAAATTTTAAAAGGGTTTATTTCACTGCGTAAAGTATAAAAAGTGGTTAAAATACCCCTTGAACTAATTGTTTTAATAATTGCATCCTGAACTATTGATTTTGTATTAACTTGCCCATTCATTTTTTTAAAAAGAAAGGGGGCAAGTTGACACAAAAGTAATGACTCGGAGGGTAAGTTGACTTAAAATTAATAGTTTTGGGGTATTTATAAAAATATAAGTAGTGTCACGTCGTCAATTTATTAGTTTTAGAAATAGTGGGAGCATTTTGAACTTGGGTACATATTTCACGGGGTGAAATGAACCCTTTTCAAAGTTAAAGGGGTATTTATGAAATTAATCCATCTAGGATTTACCATCAAAACACATATTGTGTTTATCTATAAATCCTTAATTTACAAGGCAAATCCTAGTTTTACTGTTAGTGGATTATATTATCTTTACAAATATAACATAAACCAACATTTTTTATGTTCCGCTCGTAAATCTAAGAATTACTGTACGGTAAATTCAATATTTATCATCAGAACACAGATTGTGCTCTTAGTAAATCCTAACTTTGTGAAAATTTAAAGTTTGGCACACCTCCTAACAGTTGAAGATTTTAGAATGGATTGGTAAACTAACAGTCTAACAGAGCATGGTTCTTTACAGTGGAGAAGAAAACGTTAATACCCACAACCAATCACTAGACATTCTTATGCACATGGAGAGATTGATGGAAACCCACATCTACTTGGAACTGAATGGATTGTTTCTATTGCCCCAAATTTTTTTCATATTCTTTGAACAAGGAGAAATAAAGAGACCTCGTCCCCTAAACTTTTCGGCTTTACTTAATACATCACAAACTTTAAATTTTCACAAATTGCACACTGAGCTTTTAAATGAACAGCAGCTGAGGTCCATTAGGTGCCCGATATTATAACTAAATTGACGTTTCAAAATATGAGATTTGTGTGATTTGGTTCGAAAAATGGCAAGCATTGCCCTTCATCTGCGAATCTCTTATTTTAAACCGTTAATTTAACTTGCTTTTATGTATAGGGGGATGCTTTATTTAAGAGCTCACTGCCCATGTAGGATCGTAAATCTCATGCCCCAGCCTTCTAAGCAGTTTCCTTATAATTTATATGCTTTATTTAAGCCTGCAAATCTTTTTTTTTTTTGCTAATCGGCTACCTGCAAATTATAATATATATGCTATTATAGAATAAAAAAAGTAAAGATATAGAAAATTAAAAAACACGCAGATCATAAGATAGTAGAACTACGTACCATACTTATATTACAGAATAAACTAACAGCCCGAACAATTGATCGTTTATTTTGAGCCTCAAAAAACAAAAAAGAAACACTTCATCAATCGTAAACTACTTCTTCTTATACGATCCATGACTTGTTTATTCTTCTTCTTAATTTATTACTAATTTTTTTTAATTTTACAGAAACTAACACACGCTATGACTCACATACTTATAAAAACTTATCGATCACTTGCAAGGACGAAACGCAAACCACGTCTGAATTCCGGTCAAGAAAAGGGCTGTAACAGCGGCAATAAGAGCCAGAATCGTCCACGGGCTACTGAAATGGTCGCGATAGATTTGAGCTACCCAAGTCGCGCACCTTCTCTCGTAGTGCCGCTGTATCATGATTTTCACATCGACGTAGGCGTCACCGCGAACCAAGTTAGTTCCTATGGCGTTAAACAGCTGAGCCACTTCCGCGTCGCTACTGAGGCGGTTCCTGAGTATGTATGCTGACCTGAGATCTTTGACATCTTCCTCATTATCGATGAGTAAATCTAGGAAGCTCAGGTACGATGTCACTTGATAAACTGTCTGGCAATTATCGGGGCACATCTCGAAGGCGACGAGGTTCAACAACTTGCGTCCTGTTGAGTCGTCGACGATCAGGGGAGGAAGCTTTAGGTGGCCGGAAAAGTAGAGAGAAGTGAAGGTTATGTCTCGTAAGGAGCTTGTCTCGCTTGGCTTCAGCTTTATTCCAGCTGCTTTGAGGTCCTGGACGTTGCGAAATGACCGTGCATAATACCCGTGGCAATTTGACGGATGCATTTTGTACTCTTGCTCTAGAAAAAAAAATTTAACATTACTAAGAATTTCAACTGATTAAACTAAACAGCAAGTTCGTTATTCCTTAGTTGGTACAAATTGTACGAGTGGTCCCTAAACTGTTTAATAGGTGATACTTTACTCTCTATTCTTTTAATTTTGACAAAACCATTTCTAAATTCTTAAAACGTTAACAATTAAGTGCTTTCCGTCAACTTTCGGATGGAGTTATTCACATGGCTTTTATGTATAACTCTTTTGTGGTGAAAATACAAAAATAGCCCGAGATCAAGACAACAACAAAAAAAAAAAAAAGAAAAAAGTAGAGCGTGCTTTAATCTGCCCACCACCTTGGTGGGATGCAGAAACAATATGTACGATAAAAGAAAAAAATAGGAGTTATTTAAGTATATTTGAATCTTAGCAATAGTATGGTCGAGAGTCTCGGTGATTTCAAACTATAAGCAAATTATTGTTTTTTTATCACAACAACATCTCGTTTCATATCACATGCCTTGCAAGTGATACATACCGTTAAAAATTCAACAGAATTTGACGGAAAAGGGTCGATTGCAAATATTTTAAAAGTCTAGGAATCGTTTCGTCAAAATTCAAAGAATAGAGACTAAAATTTCACCTACTAAAGAATTTAAGGGCTGTCGGTGCAAATTACTCTTCCTTAATTAATTGGTATATCTATTTCCTTAATTTTCTATTTCATTCAATATTTTAAATTAAAAATGGCTGTTTCAAAAATCTGACTTGTTATGTACAATTCAAATATGGGAAATTGTAATAAATAGCATATTTTAAAAATTAAATTAAGCAAATAAAATATTTTAAAATTATTTGAAATAAATAATAATTTATTTAGTAATTAAGCATTTACACTGCAAATGATTCATTTATGATTGGTAAAAAGTAACTTAAAAAAAAAATTTTATTTAAGTGAAAATTTTTTTTTTACTAGTCATAAAAAGAAAATCTACTTAACAAAATTTATTTTTGCTATTCATAAATGAACCATTTATGCGGTAAATGATTCATTTACTCCGTAAATTGCTATTTATTTTAAATAATTTTAAAATCTGTTATTTACTTAATTTAATTTTATGGTATTAAAAAAATAGTTATGAAAAAGAAATTTCACCTTGATGAAGAGTTAAGGGTGGTACGAAGCAAGCAATATGTTCATCACGAACCGGCTTTAGAAGTTCCTTTCTAAGAAGGTCGAGAAGATGAAGCGGTTGTTCGACTTCCATGTCTGTGTACAAGCTCCAGCTCCAATCTTTCTTCTCAGGTGCCAAAACGTTCATTCGGATAAACATTTCAAGTGACTGTTTTAACTCATGTTTGTTGTGGCTCGCATTCATCAACAACTTGAGAACCAAGAAAGGGATTTGGTTCTCAAGCAAGAATAAGTCTTGTTGGATCAAAGTGACCTGTCCGTTATTCATCTCAAAACCCATGACCTCATTAAACGCACAGCTGTGTATGAACTGCAGAATTGAACAACCATCCAAGAACAACATCATGGCCAACATATCATCGCCATAGGGACTGATCACCGCCTCGTCGAAGCACTTCTTCAGATCTCCGATCACAGCCTTGATTTCTCCGAACAAATCTCCCCCGCTTTTGCCGCTGTCTTTGATAAATTTCGCTGCGAGTTTCTCCTTCAAATCCTGGTCCTTTAGCATGAGGTCTTTGCTACCGTTGTGAATAGGACCAATGGAGATTGCTCTCGGCTTGTAGTACTTTAAGCAACTTTCTTGCCTCAACAAGATGTCTGGCACTTTTTGTATCTTCGTTGGGCCTTTGTTGTTGTCCTGGCCGCAGTTTTTTCCTTCGGCGATGGTCTTCAGGCGACTTAGCAACAACATGTGTTCGCCAGTGATCGGCCCTGGAGAGCTCTCACTGGAGGCAAACGTGCTTTTGATATCTTCGTTTGTTGAGCTTCCTTGGCTATCCAGTTTGACGATCGGTACATCGATTCTTATGCTTCCCTGACTCTCTAAATTGTCAGAAATTTGTTCCTCATGAACTGCTTTACTCGGTTTAGTCGCGATCTCTAAGTTTCCCGCAGCTTGGTTCTCATGCAGGTCTTCTATCGGAATCATGTATTCCTCTGCCGGCATCTTATCCAATGTCTTGTTTTGTGGAAAAAAATGACAAAATTCCTGCTCAAACCAAGTCGACGGTTTTTAAATGTATAGGAAAACAAACTTTTATGTCTCTTTCGAGGTTTCAGAAATTATGCTCACAAAAACCAGGTCAATTAACCAATCATGCTCACAATGTTTTTTATAAATTTCTACAAGACAATATCATAACTAATGCTTACCAAGTTCCAATAGGCAAGTACACAAGTGACCACATACATAAAAATAGAAAACAGAAAGAAAAAAAAAAAAAAAAAAAAAAAAACCATTAGTACTATTCATAACATTTTATTTTGTCTTCTTTCTCAATTAGAAAAAACAATTACCTGGGAAATCAGATTGAATATTTTGTTCAACAGTCAGTACTCTATTTGAAGCAGATAATTGGTTGCCTATGGATGAGAGAAAAGTGGAGAGAGAGATGGTGATGGTGGTGGTGGTGGTTAGTACTGGCGGCGAAAGGATCAAAGATCATGGTCTACGCTTTCAAGCTTCTTTTACGCTATTTATTGTAATATTAACGTTCACTTTTGGTAAGGACTTCGAAATTATTGATAAGAAAAGATCAAAACTAGTAATAGTATGTTGTCGATTGTGGGGGCTATCCCTTCCATATAATTGCCTTGCATGGATAACTTCTATAGGTAGATAATAGACGAATTATTTCTGATGAAAGATTAGAAAAAAGTTGAAGGAATATAAAAGAAAAAAGGCAACTTGTGAAATACACAGTACATAGAAGGAACAAAGGCATAATCTTTTTCACATTCCGACACAAAAGAAAAATCCAAAAGGCGTCAATTCCGGTTCCCTATCGGTTGGAGCAAAGTAAGAATAGGTATTTTGCTTTTGATTAGTGAAAGACACGAAATTTTCATTCCACATGAACTGTCATTATTTATATTTTAAAAGTAGCGCCACATTATTCTAGGGATCCAATAAACTTTTAACTTTTTTTTTAACACAAACTTAGATAACAAACACTACTATAAACATAGTATATAATGACGATTTTAAAAGATACGATGATCAATAGATGACTGTCATCTTATCCACAGTCGGCGGTTTAAACCGTCATTAAATTAACCCTTTATTTAACCGTCATCTAATGTAGAGTTTTATTGACGGTTTCTATGGGAAACTGCCTTTTAATGTCGTGCAGTATAAAAAAAATGCATGCTTTTCCAGCGTTTCCTACGTAGCTTTGTATCTCATCCTTTGCTTTTTCAATGGGATTGTTTTTTCAGTCAAATTGAGAATTGAAAATTTTCTCCTTTTTACCTCATTTTGGCAATGTGTTTCATATCTTTGCGTTTCTTCTGCCATCGTTATCCAGATCAAATGACTCACTTTTCCGGAGTTCATATCCAACTTCGAGCTTGAAAAGTGGGTTCATCCTCAAATAAATCATGTGCTGACATATTTGAAGTATTTTTTTGATAATTTATCGCCTCTAGATAGATTTTAGGGTTTCTAAACCGTCTTTTATTATTGTTTTTTTTCTACAGTACCATTACAGAAGCCCGGATCTGCCTTTAGAGAAGTTTTGAAAAATTCACCCGGTAAGTTTTCAGCTTCATTTTCATCCTTTTTGCCTTTTTAGTCAAATATTTTGGGGTCTAATAATCATGATATCACTGAGAACCATTGTTTACTAAACTTTTTCGCTAAACTAAATAATATACCATTTTTGAGCACATAGCTTTAAACATGCATGACTTAAACACCTAGAGGTTTTTATTTTTGACTAATTCAAGAGACTAAAACATAAATCACATAACCACAAAATCATGCCATAACCAAACTTTTTCATACTAAAGTTTATTTTTCATGCCATAGTCCATCAAAGTTGGCATTTTTCTAGGAATATGTTTAGAACTTTGATTTACATAGTTTCAGCGTACACTTAGATCTAATCATATTTCATGCTATTACCCATTTCTTACATCACAACATTAACTAGCATATTCTAATCATGCTTATTTCAACATATAACCATAGATCCTAACAAATTACTGTACAAGGTTTCATTTTTCTAACTAAAAAGCTATAAATTAACTTTCTAAAAGTTTAAAACTTTTATATACAGCTAGAGTGTGTGGGAGATTGTCATGTCCTGGTTCCTCTTGATCTGCTTGAAAACCTTGAACTTCACAAAGGAAAACATAAAAATTTAGAGCTTAAATAAAACTCAACATAAACTAACCAAAAATCACTTATAGACGAAAATATTTCGTACCAACAATTACTTTCTCTTACAACTAAATTCTCTATCTATTGCTCTTGGATGTGATTCTTGAAGCTTAATTAAACAAATTTTTGAGGGAGAGAGAGATCGAGAAAAGAAATTCGACAAAACAAGAGAAAAAAAAAAGGAGGGGAGATAAGTTTATCGAAATTTTGTGAAAAAGAAAAGAAAATTGCCAACATTTCACTTCTCACTTTGGGTATTTATAGACGAGTGTTCGGGGGACTAACTTGCAGAATTTTCGGGGCCAAATCCATGAAACATCGGCTGGTCTAGTGCAGGGGCTGATTTGCAAGTCTTTGGTGCAAAAATTAGGTAGGTTTTGGCTTAGGTGAGAGATCATGCATAGAAGCAAGCTGGTAGTAATTTCCAAATCAGCCTTTTTTTTTTTTTTGTGCAATTCTTACACCATTGATCATCAATCGAGTGATCCTAACACTTTGTTTTAAAGTGAGACTATTTCTTACTCTTATTGGTCTGATCCAAGACCTAGTTTCAATATGAAATTATGTAAGTTTACATCCTTAATATACTTGCACTAATTAAATTGACTACTTGAAAAGTACTCAACCTACTTCATAATTTGGACTTAGAATGATTTTAACTTAATGAGCCCATATTCAATCAAGAACATTTTTGAAATTGTTTTTGTCATTCTTAGGATAATTTAAATCCTTGGGATACCAATAATTGTCTACAGGTCACATTCAAAGTTAATGCGCATTTGCATTTTTAAATTGAACATGACTATCATACTGTATAAATTAATATGGATGGTAAGTTAATATGATCTCTTTTGGATTATTGAATGCATCTCATTTTTTGGTGTATTGTATTGTATTATTTTATAGCGGATCTATAATTCATTTACATGACGACCATAACTTTTGATCATCATCTCACGTTCATACTTAGTATTACTCATCCTCTACTACTTTCTAATTATAACCTCTTAAAAATGCAGGCTAATTTTTGCTTTTCAACCATTCATACATCTTAATGTTGTAGCATTTTACTATGCATTCCGTTAATACTATGGCATTTAGATACATTAATCATAATTGTGACTTGAGGTTGCTATGCATAGCCTCACTGTCTCGTAAACTCAACTTTCATTATATAACTCATATATATTCATAAAATATTATTTACTTTATACACATAAAGCTCAGCATTATTTCCAAAATACGTAATGGGTCCACTACCCACTTGCCCACACTCCACTGCTACATCCTCTATGCATGCTCAGCAACAAGTTTCAGGGAGCCGGTGTCTTACCCGAGCTTTCTACAACACGAACAAACTTAATGAGCTTTTGCTCAACAAGTAACAGTAGGTCATAATAGATGTAGTAATTATGCATACCCATATATGCATTCATGTCATATATCCTAAGACACTCATTACTACTAGGACAAGTGTGGCTTTTGTTCTTCTTTCATTACACACTTTGTTCAATTTCTGCCTCTCTTTAGTCGTTCACATTGTATTTTCACGTTCTGAACGACTTTCATATTTTATTTTTCATTCTTTTCATTCTTCTTTACAGATATCGTACTCTTATATGGAACGGTTTCTATTTTTCATTTTCTTCTCTTTTAGTTCTTCTGGGCCATATCATGTTGTACCACAGCGCGCATAACCAGTGAGGAGTGGGGTAGCTAACCAATCTATCTCAGTCACGGTTTCATTTCTTTCATAGTCTCATAATAACCTTTCCTTCGAAGGCTGGTACAAAAAAGATGTTTGATCTCTTACCGTTTATCAATTTTTCTCATTGAAACGGTAACTTTAGTTAAATCTTATGACTTTGTACATTTTTTAGCAATTTATCATGAGATTGACTTTTCGTTAATGATTACTTTTCTTCTTAACTTGACGTCGATACATATTTTTCCCATAATAAGATTCCACTGCTACTGAAGTCTTGTAGATACATGCATAACGTTGTATCTAACATTCAGAAGTCATCTTTCACATTCTAGCATATATTTAGTCTAAAATATGCTCGGATTGAGCAACATAGAGAAATAAATTTATTCGCATTGTAGACAAGAAAAACTATTGATACTTACAGGAGTTTTGCTAATGTCGCGTCCTTTGTCTCGCTTCATGATTTCTGACTTCGATCGTTAATCGATCCTATTGCATAAATTTCTGATTGTTAGATTCAAAATCTAAGATCAATAATTACATTAAAATTTAATTCAGAAAGGTTTACAATCCTTATGTTTGGTATTCAATCCCAAAATATTTCATATCTCAAGAATTTGCACTAAAACCGTGCACCTTCCTCTGTCATGGGCCTAATTTCCAGTTTTGGTCAAAATCTCTTAATTCTAATTGTGTTCGGTTTCTATACATCATCGATTATCAAATCGACTTACTTTTCACATCATAATCCCTTATTCCTCATGAAAACCTTAGATATGTCGTCGCAAATAATATTTTCTTTTTTCCGTACTTTCCTAATAATATTAAATAATAAAGATATAAATTTGAAGAAAATTTAAAAATAAAATAGAACAATATAATTGATATAAAATAGTCAACACAATAATAAAATAAGTCTTAAAAAGTAAATTAACCAAGAAATACTAAAAAGTATTGATAAAAAGAAAAATAAAAACATATATTTGAATCTCCTAAATTAGCAGCAACGTCGTCCTCATCCTCGTCTTCTTCGTTTCGTCAAACAAGACAAAAAGCTTCCCATCTTTTTGTACTTTCTCCACTATATCTCGACCTATAGCTACTCCTCGACCAGACTGACGTCGAGATGTCGGCTCCGGAACTGTAAGAAAATAAAAATAACAAAATTTGATAATAGAGAGTTCAACAAGTAACAAGTTTTGAGAGTATGTGTTATAGCGTATAATACCTAACTGACAATGTACTGGGAGTCTCGTCGGATCAGGTGGAGGATGTGATCCTCCTGCAAAGCCGGCGCATGTAGTTATTGGGCCAGACATCGAGTCGTTGCGTTGTAAGAAAAAAATTTATTTGTTACTTTATTTGGTATGCAATTTCCTAAAAATTTTATAAAAAATTTCATAAATTCAAGGTAACTACTTTGGTTCTATTTGTCGTCACTACGAATGTCTTCAACATCATCGGCACTTTCTACGTTGTCATCATCTTCAGAATCAACGGGCTAGAATGAAAAGTTCATTCTCATACCACGAGTCCTTAACGAAGATACTTATTCTATTCTTGTATTGTTGAATTCTTCTTCTTTCCACCCGAGTGTCAAACCACTTACAATTGAAAAGGAAAACTAAATTGTTGTTAATGTATAGTAATTCATAAATCTCTTCCAAAACTCCGTAAAAAACCTGATTATTTACCTCGCGGACACAAATGCCACTATTCTGAGTGGTCCGGTCCTTGTCCCAGTTGTATGTTAAAAACTTAACTCCGTTGACTACACAACAAGAATAGGATCAAACAGAGAAACTTGAACCAGATGATAGTGAAACCAGTTGATCAGTTTCAATTTTATAAGTTTTATCAAATTTTATGAACAAGTTATTTTTTATTGTTGCACTCATAATGCTTATAATTAATTTTGAATTTTCTTTCTACTAATATAATTAATTCTTATTAATTAAATTTTTAAATAAATTGGTTTTAATAAAATTTTGACATCATAACGACATATTTTTCTTATTATCCAAAAATTCAAACCTGTAAAAAATAGCTTTTAAAAGATTTCAGGATATAACTGCAAGATGTGACACCTAGAACAATTATCAAAACTTTTAATTTCAACCTAAATCAAATTATAATCTTAAAGTTTCAACAATCTCAATATCAAAATTCAACAATCTCAAAATTCATAATCTATAATCCAAATTTTAAATTATATACTAATTTTAAAATCTATAAATCAAACTTCAAGATTTATAATCCGTAATTATACATAATTTAAATAACAAAACACTCATACATTTTAAACTAAAAAATACAATAATTATAAATAAAAAAAAACCTTACATGTTTTGGTAATTATAAAAAAAAACACTCATACATTGTGTTTATGGGATTTAAAGAAAACAAAAAAACAAAAAACAAAAAAAAAAAACTCTCCAATAAACAGTTTATTTACGGAGTAAATTTATCATTTACTGCTATTTACTCACTTCATTTAATAAAAATACTATTTATCTACTTTAAACTTCATTCATTGAAGAAGATTTTGATGATTTTTTTAGTCCTTTTTTTTATGCGATGTTTATTTGATGCTTTTTTTTTCGTGTTGAGACGTTTTTGTTTAAATGTTTTGGTATTTATTGTAGGAATACAAGTGATAATGGTGGTGGTGACACTACTAAAATTTGGGGATTTAACGACACTAAATAGACAATATTTTATCAAAATCGTTGTCTAATATAAAGATAAAACGCCCCAAAATTTTTTTATTTTTTTTAGAAATTTTTTGTAAGGGATTTAACGACGGTTATTGAGTTAACCATCGTTAAATCATATCTAATGTTTAGTATTTTACACAGATAAAACCCTACTATGTTCTTTCTCTCTCGCTTTATCTATTGTTGACCTCCGCTTCCAATCTCGACGTTGGTGCCAAGCTCTCCGTTTGCAAGCCCTAGACTTCCCACCTTTTGGCACCAACTTCAGTGATGGTTTGTATCTTCTCTCCATAAGCGACGATGGTCTCTTCTCTCCATAAGCAGCAATGATATGTTCCTTTTTGTCGTTTTCATTTTCTCCTCCGTCTTTCCTTCTGTAAACTCTCATCTTCTCTTTCCTTTGTTACAAAATTCTCTTCTACTAAAGCTCTTATATAGGTTTTTTCTCAAATTGATCTGACTCTCTCAATTTGTTGTCCTACTTTGAAGTTTTTTTTTAAGGTTTACTTCATCAACGAGAATCCGCCCCTCATTCCCCAAATCACCTAAGGTATGGCCATTGATATGGTGATTTAAGTTCTTAGCTTGTTCTTTTATGGGTTTCTGATAATTTTTTGTATTCTTGCTGGTTGGGTGATAACTCGATGAAATAGAGTTATTTAGCATACTTTTAGGCTTAATAGTTGTAGAATTCTCAAGGTAAAATGCCTTAGTGTTAGTATTTTATATAACATTAGTTAGTTTTTATTTAGTTGGTTAATGGTTGATACTTGTATGGAACAATCTCACCCAATCATGAATTTAGTCCTATTTCAGTAAAAATATGTTGACTCTAGGTTGACTATGCAGGAAGCCCAAGGGCAGTTTTTCACGGAAGCATTGGGTCTCGAATTTGTTCATTTTGGGTATCTGAAAAAAAAATTTTCTCTCCCGGTTCTGTTATGCTTTATTGATGTGAAATTCCATGTATTTGCTTTTTGAATTTTATTGAAAACACAAGGAAAGAAATTTTCTTTCTATTTATTGATACTTGAATTCGTATCAGGCCCATTAAGGGTACATGCCTAATCTTTTGCGTCATGTGACGTCATTGGGCTCATTTTGTAGACCCAAGCCACGCTCAGGGAACTCTCATGGGTTGTGTTTTGGTGAGCAATGAGTGACTACATAGGCCCATTTGTCCTTAATTTGACCCAATTTGAAATGTTTAGGGGTTTTTTCAGAATTAGTCAAATTAAATATGAATGAGTGATGGAGAATTCAATCTAAAAAAGCCTTCCCCTTGTCTTTAAAAGCCCAAAATCCTTTATTTCAGCATTTGAAAAGCCTAAAACCAAAGCTTGATCCTTCAGAAATTTTCTCCAACTCAAAGGCCTGAGAAATCCATTAGTCTTGGCTCATTTGGAGGCTTTTCTTGCAACCAAACATGCCTCTTCAAGCACTCCCTGTGTCAAGCATGCTTTCTCAGCTCTTCTCTGTATCAGGTTGTCCATTCGGAGCACTCGTGCGCATTCAGAGCAACCTGGTGTCAAAGTAATCTATTGTCAGAACAAGTACAATTGTTGCTTGGTCATTCTCATACAAACAATCTCTGATGAAGATCTAACACACGATCAGACTCCCAAAAAGGAAAGTCTTTAGAGCACTCGGTTGAGTCTAACACTTTTGGAGATTACAGGTCTAAAGTCACTTCGCGTTAGCTCAAAATTCGAAACATAGTCCTCAAGTATTTCCACTTCAAAGGTTTCATTTTGCCCTCTTCGGCAAGGTAGCTGGAATTTTGCTCAAAATGGAATTGCTTGTGCCTTACTTCGTCAGAACGCCACCGGAGCAAATTTCCAGAAACTTTTCATCCCATTTTTAGTGAGTCTCTTTATCAAAATCAGAAAGATATCTGATGCCTTTCCTCTGAATGGGAATGCCCTGACAGCCCGTCGTCACCATTCCAGAATCTTCCATTCCATCTCGACCATCTTTGTCAAACTAAGAAAGGCTCCTGATAGCCTTCCTCCAAATGGAAATGAGTGTTTAAACCTCCATCAAAGCAGCTATCAAACACTCCCATTTACTCTTATAAATACCCCATCACCTTCTTTATTCCAACATCAACACACCTGCACATCAGAGTGCTAAAGCTCTCCCTTTGAGGGCTTTCATTTAGTCTTTTTGCTACAAGGACTTGAAGTCGTTTTCAAGTTCTTGAGAAACCTCATAGTTTCTAAGTGTTGACCTTCTTAGAAACTCTTTAAAAACACTTTTTAATTCTCTTCCAACACCACCTGAGTGTTTTGAGAGTTATCTTCATACTTTCCTACCTCTAACCCCAGAGTCACTCATCCACCGTCGAAGGGAGTGCTCCAAACGGTCTCCACACTCTCAGAATAACCTGAATCAGACTCCTCCGTATCACGCTTTTCTCTATTAGCGCCTTATATGTTGGTTTCCAAAACAATTTCGGATGCGGAATCATGTGATTAGCGGATCATGTATAACAAAAATTTTCATAAGACTTTGATATACTCTATAGATTACATTAATTTACGCACAAATAAATTAAATAAATTAATTTATTTACCTTGTGACCAATCAGGATGATAGAAATTTACACTCACGATGTACGATGTAGAAATTTAATCAAATTAATCAAATAAATTAACACTCAAAGTTTCCACGAATACTAACACATGCACGATGTAGAAATTTAACGAACACTAACACATGCATGACGTAGAATTTTAGAGAAAATTTTTCCTTCACACACTCTATAGAATTCAACCACCTATGCTAAGGAGAGTAAAAAATTGTCTTACAATTTTCTACAATCTCTTATTTTTATAGAGTATTAATAAGACTCCCAGAAGGAGTTTTATCTTTATCTCTAATATAAAGTTTATAAATTATTTCCCACTTCAAATTATCTTTCACTTTAGATAACAAAATGGGTGCATTCTGTAAATATTAAGGCCTCGTTCATTTTACCGATTCGAGTTTTCAGTTTTAGGTTTCTACAGTAAAAAGCTCTCAGAAAATGTCACATCTAACTTTTTCGGTTACAGTAAAAAACTCTCAGAAAATGTCACATCTAACTTTTTCTGTTACAGTAAAAAACTCTAAAAAATATCATATCTCAGTTCAAATTGAAAACTTAAATCCGCAAAGTGAACGAGCCCTAACAAACTCGTCAGTCAATGAATAAGGGACACCATAATTATTGGGCTTTTTTCGGCCCACTACACCTCCCAATAATGATCCGATGTGTCCTTGAATTTCTTTCCAAGGAAACCATACCTGAAAATATGTTGGGATTACAATTTATCAAAAAGTTAAAAATACCATGAATGATATGATTCTAATAAAATCAAGAAAGATGAATGGAAACCGTGATTTTCCGTCCTGAGCATGTATACTAAACCATAGTTTTTGTTTCTTTAGCAATTGTCGTCCTCTTTTTTTTTTCCTAAATGAGAGAAGAAGACTCAAAATTTGGATAGCAAAATTGCATTTCATTTAGGTTATTAATATCCAATAAGACAGCCAATCCTCTAATTGCACCTCAAAATTTATGAAAACAAATATTTATACATTTTTTTTTTTGGTTCATATCGAATGGAAAATGAATACAACCAAGCAACCAAAGGCATCATTTTCCTTGATAAAATAAACATCATTAAATACGAAAGAGACTCAAAATTTGGATACCTAGACTCCATTTCAATTAGGTATTAGCATCCAATAAAACAACCAATCCTCTATTGAACCTCAATATTTATCTTATATATATATATATATATATATTGATTCTCATCTATTGGGAAAAGAACACAACCAATCAACTCAAATGCATCATTTCATGAGGCAAAAAAAAACTTCAATGCATCATTTTTCTCGATAAAAATTAGGGAAAATTACATGGTTTGCCATGATTTTATGCAATTTTATTATTTATGTCATTTTAAATAATTAGATTGGATTGGATTGAATTCAATTGAATGATACACTAACTATTGGATTGGATTAGATGGAACTCTTAAAAACTAACTTTTGATAGGATTTATATATTATTTGACTAAAAAGGCTTGGATTGGATTGGATGAACACTACTAGATGCTATTGCAGCCTTTTGTTTTCTCTTATTGATTGAATGACAACTATTTATTTTTTTAGTAGAGGGACATAGATAATATTTTTTTAACCATTTTGAGTGGTATTTCTGATTTTTTTCCATAAAATTAAACATGAAAAAAATACCTAAAACACATCTTGTATTTTGTTTAAATATCACTTTTGCTCTTCATATTATATATACTCAAATCACCCATGCATTTATAAATTCAGGCGAAAAATACCCATGAAGAGATTAATTTTGTTTTTAAATTTTTAAGGGTTATATTTTTTAAATGTATTTTTTAAAGGATTGAAATGAAAGGTTGCGAAAGAAAGTAAAATAATTAAATAAATAAATAAGAATGTACTTGAAACATCATTTCAATGGGGTAAAAAATAATTTTTTAAGGGCTATATTTGTTAAATATATATTTCAGGAAATTGAAATGAGAGGTTACGAAAGAAAGTTTAAAAAAAAAAAGAAAAAAAAAAGGGAGGAAAGTATACACATGAAAAAAAAAAAAAAAAAAAAAGCTTAAGGTTAGGAGGTATTTGAAATAATTATTTCAGTTGGGTGGAAAAAATATTTTAAGGGTTTTATTTGTTAAATGTATCTTTTAGGGGATTAAAATGAAATGCTAGGAAAGAAGGTGAAAACAAAAAAAAAAAGAAAAAGAGAAAAAAGGAAAAAATAACTTGATCAAAAGTTTGAAAAGTGTTTTTGTAAGAGGATGAATAATGAAATGCATTCACATTGATCACATAATTATTGATATAGACTATGGATTATAGAACTATCTCTCATTTTCCTTTTTTCTCTTTTTTTTCTCATTCACTCTTTTTACATTCCCTTTTTTTTTTGGCTCTATTATACATTTTATTCGTTTTCTCTAAATTTGCCCCCAAAAGTATACTTCTTTTCAATTCCTCGTTTAAATGATTTCTTCTCATAAATATTCATGTCTAATTTTTTTCTATTATGTTCTCCTGAAAAAACGTTTTGTTAGTGAGTTTTTTTTTTTTTAATTTTCATTTTTTTCTCTCTCTTTTCATGTTTTTTCCTCTAATTTTTAGCCTTTTTGTCCAATTATACGTATATATGTTTTTCATTTTACCTACGTATGCGTGCAGTTTAAAGTACTGTATACGAAGAGCGGATGACTTGTTTGCCAGTTGCCACAAATTAACATTTGATAGAGAAATGTTAGGGTCCGTTTGATTCGCTGATTTGAGTTTTTAATTCGAGTTGAGATGCTGTTTTATTTGAGACTTTTTTACTGTAGCAAAAAAGTTAGATGTGATTATATCTGAGAGCTTTTTACTGTAACAAAACTCAAATTCTAAACTCGAATTAGTGAAATGAACGGACCTTAGACTACAGGACATTTTTTCAATCAAATGCAAGTCACGTGTAAGTAGTCTTTCGTCCATCAGTTTGCTTCCTGGAGGTTGGCCTTTTGTAACGACGATATCTCTATGAATTAACACTTTTCAAGCAAAAAAGCAAAAGTAATTTTTTTTTTTTTTTGAAAGTGCAATTGCATGTACAGTGATTTGTACCAAAATACTATTTATGAGGGTTTGGTTTTCAATTTGTGGTGTGCCGATGTTCTATTTAATATCATAACCGAACTGAAAAGGAAATCCACTCAAAAGAAAAGAAAAACATATATGTGTTCCGCGAAAAAACTAGAACCATAACCATGTGTTGTTCATTTATTATAAACGTCTTAATAGTCTCATTTTCTCAACACTCAAAAAGCTGAGATGATTGGTGTATTATTTTAATAGTCAAGTATGGTACAATTCCAAAATTAATACAATATTGAAAACTATTGCCACGTCACAACTATTGTCCCAATTAGGATTTTCATCACTTTTAAATAGAGTTGATAATTTAGACCTCTGAGTTCAGACTGACTCAATCCTTTAAAAAAAAAAAGTCAACCTATCTTGTTTTTAAAGCTTGATAAGACTAGGGTCAGCATCAGAACCGACCTGAATTTTTTCAAGAAAAATTTTAAAAATAATAATAAATAAACTTAAAATTAGTTTTAAGTTTAAAGTATAAGTCAAATCTAGCTTTAGGGTTTAGAATGAGACAGTGTCGCTTTGTCTGACCGAACTAAATTTACAATTATTTTTAGAAATGGGAATTTTATTTATCGAATATATGCAAGTGGCATGTATATGTGTTTTGCTTTGATTTTTTTTTTTTTTTATAAATTGTATATGTGTATGTGTGTTTTTTTAAGTGGTATATGTGTTTTATTAGTGTAATCATCGCATGATTTTCTTACCAATTACCGCACATGCCGGCAAGTAACATGTCAGTTTTGAGGAGCTCAACCGTCCAATCAATGGTGTGGATTTTCGCATTCACAGCTGAAGTCACTAGCCTGGCGTATGCTTGTACAGTTCCTCATCATCTACATGAGGATATTCTCTCTGAAACATTATCAAGCCAAAGTTAACAAAAAGAGTCCAAGCAAACATTGTAAATTAAAATTGCCCATAAAAGTACGGGCTATTTTAGTATGTTAATTCTTCATTTTGAGCGTAATCATATTTTGGTCTTTAAAATTTTAATTTTAATCTATTAGTTTTTTGAATCTTTAATTTTTGTCAGCTTTTATCATTGACAGTTTTTGTTAAGCTTAGTATGGATAGGAGCGATAAGGAATGCCAACCTAATTGAGATGTCTTATCTCACTTAATGCTAGTTGATTCTTCTCATCATTTATTATTATTATTTTTTTTTAAAAAAAAAAAAAAAGTTGAATCGAGGGATTATTTTGTAATTTCCCTAATTTTCATGGAGTAATATTTCATTTACCAGCTTCGTGTTTTTTTTTTTTTTTTTTTTTTTTTTTTGAAAAAAAAAAGCGAAAAAAAAACGTGAAACACGATAAATTCCTTTAGGTTTCTTGTTTATCAAGGATGTGAGTTCACACGTGAAATGTTACGCCAAAGCATGCAACTTTAGAAAGGAAAATTAGAATTTTCAATTCCAGATCAGCTTCATTCCTAAGATGAACTAATTATCTTAACAATACTAAACTTCTATAGAAGATCAATTATAAGGCATAATAATGCTGGAGAAACTAATCCCCAGTCTGCTCATGATCGCCGTGACTGTTGTGGACAGAAAAAATATTTATTACCCGGATCATTCGGCAAAAGTGAGGTATGTCCTTTTAATGATGAGCTAAATAAAATATTAATGGTTAGATATATCTAATTTTTTAGCTCTCAAATGGTGTGTATCAATTATATTTTACCATATTATTTAATGAACTCAAACGTCAGAAAAATATCTAATACAATATTAGATGAAGTGGAAACTTATCCGGCTAATCTTCTTGATCATCTTCGATTAGGTCGCGTTCCATATTATCGTGGTGGAGGAGGCGCAGATGTTCGAATCAATATTGTAAATTAAAACTACCTATAAAAGTACGGATTATTTTAATATATTACTTCTGAATTTTGAGCTTAATGATATTTTGGTCCTTAAAAGTACGTTTCCTGATAAAGGAATTCCTTTTTCGTCATGCATGAGAAGACCATTTTCTGAATCTATGTCTCCTGATAAAGGAATTCCTTCTTCGTCATGCATGAGAAGACCATTTTCTGAATCTATCTTAAGTTTGCCATCTGCAAATGTTCGAAGCCGCTTCATTTTCTCTTTATTGCTTCCATAAAGTACGCTTCCATCCCTACGTACATAAAAACACATTTCAAATACATGCAATACGTCAGTAATACGTACCTTGGTCAGCTTTATAATTAATTAATAAATAGGTTTTTATTTCCAATTACTTTAATGAAGCTGAGGGGATTTAACTTTAGACCTTAATAATAGAGATGTGTGGATTCACAGCCAGATCAAGCTAACGTTAACAATAATTTGATCTTTATCACGCATAATTTAAAACAAATTATGATGTATTATCACATCATAATTAGTAATAAAGGGTAATGAACTCTTGGTATACAGAGGCATTGAGTGCGCGAATATGTGTATATGTATCGATGAGAAATGTTAACATCACTTTTTCAGTAACTCTATTTATCACTTTCTGCATTCATTGTTTTACACGTTAACTTCATTATTTGATTTTCTTTTTAAATAATAATACATCAAGTTAGTGCAGTCCACGTATTAAACAGTTAATGCATAAAGTAACAAAGGGGGTAACATAAAAAGTGATGTGCTTGCATTTCTCATGCATAGATATATCACGTTCGTGATACAAACAAATATACTGAGCTTATATTGATATATTAAAAATTTTCTATGTATGAATTTATTTATTTACTTATTTGAGGTTGCCATGTATGAATTTATAATTATGTTCATGGTAAGCTGTGAATTATTATTTCTGATTGGTGGATGTAATTATCAAACGTATATGCATATTTATTTACAGTTATATCATGAAGAGATTTATTTTATCTATTGGAAATCGGTAACTCATAAATCTCTTACAACCTTGGTAGATAACTAACTTAAGACTTGAGATCTCCTAGTGTTAATAATTGTTAAGCAATATTTAGTTCTTACCACGAAGGTGTCCGAATATTAAGGGACCAAGTCTTAATTTCATAGAAACCAGTAGTAACTTCTTTTTTCTTGTATAACCTGAAAAGCTTTAGAGGGCATTCCCTTGCTACTTCTTTTCGTGCAACCAGCTCCATCTACAATATTTTAATTAATCATAGAGAAGAGCAACACATATACAGGGACTATAATTTTCATATATATTTTTCAAAAACCGAGTAAAAAATTAAATTAATAATTCATAATATTTCTTTTTATTTTATAAAACTATAATGAAACCTGTTCAGTATCTTCTAGGTGATTGATCCAATCATGAATCGTGAATTGGATCCTAGAGGCTGCTATCACGTTGAGTTACTTTCCTGTGTCTTTGAAATTTCGTCTTGCAAAAAGTTTTGTGGCTACAACCATTGGATCTGGCATCAACAGCTACAAAATAAATATATTAAGTTAATTAATTGAGCAGCCGTATTCATCTTGATGGGAACGATGCCACTCATATAAAGTGAGTTCTGTTAGATATAAATAGGTGAGATCTGACCTTGTGAAACCCACCCAATTTAAGACAAATCTCATTTTCTAATTTAATTAGATGGATTCAAACGGTACCTCCTCATTAATTCCCCACCCACTCAATATCTATATTGATGTATCAACACAAACATAGTACAATACATGTCTTCACATTTTCATAGACCCCTTTGCCTTAAATTTCATGGTAATATATTCCATTTTCAAAGTACAGTTACAAGTGAATTCATTAAATCTCTCAATTGACATAAATAAAAAAAAAATAATAGTGCATTAAAGAAGCGGAAATGGTCAGTTCAGGTCCATGAGAAAAGTAGGAAAGGGTCTTAAAATGAGAAATTTTTTTAGATATTTTTTCTCACAGTGATTGCTTCTTTGATGTTTCATGCAAGCATCATTTTGTTTTGTATACTTTTGGTTTTGGTTTTGGCTTTGTTTATTTTTTTAGGTTTTCCATATTATAGTTCTATTAATAAAGATCTTTTCTTGCAATCTAGCTAACTTGCTTTTGTTGCTATAAGTCTTTGTTGTTTGAATCTCAGCCTAATGGATAATATATCCTACCATTTTATAGACAATTTGTGGTACCCGGCCACACAAACAAAGAAAAGAGAAAAAAAAAGTGAAGGGACAAAAATGACCTTACTTTATAAAATTTAACATAAATTGAATTTTCATGAAACTTTGATTTCTTGGAAAATAAAATATATTCATATTTTGGTAAAGGCCGAGAAATTTGAAAGTTATTTTGGAGAATATAATATATATATATATATATGTATATATATTTAGTGAACGAATTTTCATATCCATTAAGGGTCATTGTAAGGCCAATATAATTATGAGGTTTTTTTATGAAAATAATTTTATTTTGAAGTTTTGGATATGGCTAGATTAATATAAATTATTACTCTTGGAAGTTTCTCTACAAAGATCATGTTTAGCAATGGTACTTTGACATAGCTTATTTTCAGTTTTGTTCGCCAATATCTGTTAAATTTGGTATTAGTATAAAGCATTCAATGAGTGCGGTGAGTTAATTAGTGTCCTAAAATTAGCGTCCACTTAACTACAAAATTGATTTTACAAATATTTTACATAAGATGTTTTTGTGATTCATCCACGTAACATCAAAGATGAAAATATCAATAGATGTTCACGAAAATATTGGCACTTAAATTTAATGAATTTAACAGAAATATCGATATCGGTGGAAATTGATTTGTAAAACATGAAAATTCATATTAAAACGTTTTATTTTTAAATGAGACTTAAAAAGTCTAAAATAGCTAATAGTACATAATTGGATGAACTTTCCTATTAAAATACTAATTGGATGATAAATATGCACAATAAAATACAATCATAACACCATAAATAATAAGCACATATTAATAAATTAAGTAAAATATCTTGAAAGTTTCCATACAAGATGCTAAATTAACAATACCAAGAGAAGCTTATATAGGGTTCGAAGGTGTTTAAAACACATCTTGATTTAAACAATATTGATACCAGGATATGAAATTTAAGTAAAAAAATAGGACATGACTCTTATATTGTTGAAAAGTTAATTGAAAATACATCTACGTATATTAAGAAACAGATATTTTCAGAAATTTTACCGATATTTATATGAAGTTTTTCATAAAAAAAGGATATTTAACACTATACTTTTTACGGCAACGGATATTTCCGTTTAAATATCGACATTTACGAAAATTTCCGTAGAAACTTCAGGACATTTTACGAAAAAGATATATCGCCCATATTACTAATATTAGTACTAATAATATACGGAGATTTTTGCGGAAATATAGGTGGAAATGTCAATTTTTTAATCCTTCCGTAACAAACACAAATGAAAAACGTAATATGTCAGTCAATAAATATAATATTGACGTTAGATGTAAAATATAGTCGTTGAATGTTATATTGAATATATATTGCGCCCCTCTAATATCAATATTAGGTTCAATGATTGTTATGTTTTTAACGTTTACATATTACGTTAAATGACCGACCACGTCAATGGACTATAGCAAAAGCCTATTTGTATGTCTGTGTGTCTATATTTGTATTTACGTTATATACTTGTATATTTATTTTTGTGTGTGTGAAGTAGTCATTGGTTTTGAGATGTGTATAAATCTAACAGATTTGGTACATATTAAACGTTTTAGGTGCTATTCAATGCTAGCTCGTTTTCTTTTACAATTTTCGTTGCATATTGCAGCAGTGAGTGTGTACAGGGAATTGGACCAATATATAATAAATTATAAAATATATAGGGAGTTAATGGGTACATACTTAGGAAATTATTTGAGAGGATTATATATATATATATATATATATAGTGAACGAATTTTCATATCCATTAAGAGTCATTGTAAGACCAATTTAATTATGAAGTTTTTTTCTTGAAGATAATTTAATTATGAAGTTTTTTTTTTAAACAATTTAATTCTGAAGGTTTTTTTTTAAATAATTTAATTAAGAAGTTTTGGATATGGCTAGATTAATATAAATTATTACTCTTGGAAGTTTCTCTACAAAGATCATGATTAGCAATGGTACTTTGACATAGCTTATTTTCATTTTTGTTCGCCAATATCTGTTAAATTTGGTATGATTATAAAGCTTTTCATAAGTGCAGTTAATTATAGTGTCCCAAAATTAGTGTCGCTTAACAACAAAATTAATTTTACAAAACTTTTACTACAAAATTTTTTGTTCGTCCCTTGCTTCATATGTGTTTGACGAGTACATACAACACTTGAAAAATAATTGAAATGTGAAACACACTACTGATGTTGGGGCTTGTAAGGAGATACCAGGCCTTGCATGCTCCACCGCCGCAATCCTTCGCCTTTGTGACTTGGGAAATGCAAAGGTAATATATGCAGATTTCACATATATAATCTTAGGATTTTTCTATGGTCCCTCCGATCACTACAACAAAAATGGTTATTAACAACGACATTATAGCGACGACATTTATCGTTGCTAAAATTACAGTATCAATAACGACATGTCATCGCCAAAAAGAAACCAAAATTTTTGAACGACTTGTCGTCGCATTCACTATTTACGATGACATGTCGTTGCATAAAATTTCAATATTTACGACCACATATCGTTACTAAAATTTGACAAATTATTCACGACGACATGTTGTCGCTAATAGCCGTTGGCGCCAAAACCAATCTGGCGCTAGTTTGTCCATTATTTGTGACGACATGTCGTCGTAAATATTGATACGTACAGCTGGCGGTGACGTGGCCAACAAGAGACGAAAAATTTGGCAGTTTCCCGCAAATAGGTTCCAGATATTTCCTTACGTTTTACAACAACATATTGAAAAGTTGTCGCAAAAAATGGTTCCAAACAATTCTTTTTTTGAACGACTGTTTTTGCGATGACACGTGTCGCCACAAAAAAGGGTTCTAGAAAATTCTATCAAGTACAACTATTTTTTGCGACGACTTCTTTAATAATGTCGTCGCAAATAAGTGAGAATTTATTTTTTCACAAAAAAATGTAGAAACTTTGGTGGTTTCCTTAAAATTATTTGCGGTGATATCTTAATAAAGTCGTTGTAAAAAATGAGCACTAGTATATTGCTCAAGAATATTCTCAGAAATATTAATGAGGTGAAAAAGAATGACGTCATTTTTATATTAATTGTGGCAACTATTTAATATTTTTTGCGACGACATTTGTCGTCGCAAAAAGTCATCTGTATAAACGCGATCGCAAAACTCTTTTCTCTCTCAATTTTCTATGATTTTCTCCATCCAAAAACACTGAAAATAGTTTAGTATTATCGTTCTCTCCTCAAATCTTTCATTTATGGAGAAAAAAGGTCCGAAAGAGCAGTGTTTTCATCTCCCCCTCGCCGCCCACTTTTCTGACCGTCGTCGTTGTTTTCCGGCCGCTGTCGCCCTTCTAGCCCTGCTGCCATACCGTTTTCCAACCCCCGGTGTTTGTGGGTTTAGATTTTGTGAGTTAATATTTTGGTATTTTATAAATCAATTTTGGTATTTTGGTTGTGGTTTGTGGTTTTGTTTTGGATTTTGAACTTAGTTTGTGGTTTTGGATTTAGAATTTTGAATTGTAAATTAGAATTGAAATTAGAATATGTGGTAATTAGATTGAAATTTGTATGAAATTTATTTGATGATTAAAAAAATTAGAATAAAATTTTAATTAGTTTTACATTACTAATAAAATAATTAAATAAACTAACATTAATTTTCATAAGATTTGATGAAACTTTATAAATTCTTTGTAGTGGAGATACCTATGGACAAGAGTTGGATACATTTAAGGAACCGGTTGTCTGATGAGTACTGAGATGGTTTGTGTGCTTTTATTGAGGTGGGAAAGAATTATGCAAATTCAACCGGGGGTATTAGTTGTCTGTGTATCAAGTGTAGAAATCATGAGATGCTGCCACCAGAAACAATGAAAGTGCACATACATCGATGGGATTTTGATAGATGTTACACCACATGGATTCACCATGCTGAAGTACGTGCTGCTACTGCAGTTGTCAGTGAACCTGTTGACGAGATATTTGCAGTGCTAAATGATGTGGCTAGGATTAGTGATGATCATGAGACAATGGGTGAGACAGAAACAGTTATAGAAGATACTCATTACGATAAATTTAGGGATCTATTATCCAAGCTCCAAGTCGGATTGTATCTGAGTTGCACTAAGTATTCATCATTGAATTTCTTAGTAAAATTAATGCATCTAAAAGTGTTGTACAAGTGGCCTAATGAGTGCATGGATGAAATGTTGAAACTACTGAGAGATAAACTCCCTGAAGGTAACAAGTTTATCTGGCTGGAGTGGTCAAGGGTACTTCATGTGTCCCAATTGCAACGATGCAACTCCATCAAAGCGAATAACTGGGGGCACATGCATCATCATGGGGATACTTAGGTTAATCCCCAAGCTGAGCAGACTTTTGTAAGTATACTCGTAATATTTAATTATATTTTTTTATTTAAATCACATTACATATTTAATTATTTTTCTTATAATATTTGTAGCATCAGATGGAGAAAGAAAGAGAAACGCAGATCCAGACATAGTTTGTTACTTCTGGATCATCCGCAGCATGAGCAGTTAGCGAGGAGGATATTATGGAGTAGTTTCTGGGCACCCGCAGAGGACACAAGACTAGAGTGGGTCGCACACTCTCACAAAAGGTTTATCGAGGGGATGTGTTGTCATCTGGCTAATGCCCAGCAAGATCTTCTACAACACATTCTGACCCACACGTAGAAGAACACTTGCAATAGAGTTAACAGCAAAACTTCCAGCTATATGTGAGCGTCAGAATGATGCAGGACTTTATCACTCAAATGCACCCCAACATGACTTTCCCAGCGGTTACTCCTCTTGTGCCATATGTTCATCCAGGTCATCCTCTTCTGACTCCTTCTGATGATAATAATGATGATTCTAGTGATGCTGCTAATTTAGGAGATTAGATTTTTATTAATGTAACAATTTTTATTTCTGCACATTTCTACTATAATCACATTTTTATTTTATTTTATTAATTAATTTTTACAATGATAACTTTTATTTATATTTTTTATTATTAATTTCCTTTTATTTAATTCTTTTTTAGTATTATAATATCATGAATTATATTTAATATTAGGTTTAAATATATAGTAATATACAACATTAATTATTAAAATGAGAAAAAGGAAATAAAAAAGTTAAAATATTATTTGCGACGACAAATGTGACCAACTAATTGTGCATCTTTTGTGACGAATTAATTTGTAAAATGTCGTTGCAAATACTCAATGTCATGTCATCTTAACAATATAGCCGACGAAATAATTGCAGTGACTCATTTGCGACGATTATCGTCGTAAATATAATTGCGACGACTACTTGTAGTTGTAAAAATTATTTTTACGACGAATCAATTGCGGCGACAATTTTACGACGATAAGTGGTCGCTAAAAATTTATTTGCAATGACTTTGAATTTGTTACAATGACTTTTTGTCGTCGCTAATAGCCCTGTTTCTTGTAGTGCTAGGGTTCCTAACAAAATAATATGTAGAAGTGCAAAACGTAACATGGCATTCATTAAACGTAATATTATTGACGTTGAAAATTTGTAACATAGTTTCGCATGACTAAACTTATTGGTGATTAACACTACATTAATTTTACATTTAATAATGTCACGTATTACGTTGGAGGGACCATCTCTCTGAAAAAACAACAAAAAAAGCCTATAATCTTATATAATATAAACTCAAAATATTTTTTTTAGCTTTTTGCAATAAGACACCCTATTTTGTGCATGTTTCTTAATGTTATATTTGATCAAAATCACATGAAAATAACGAAAAAAATGCAAAATTGATAGAACGATTTTGATGATTTAAAATAGAGTTTATAGCTACACTACTAAAAAGGACTAGTATATGTCCAAGTGTTAATCAACAAAAATTTAGGGGTATTTTACACATTTACTCATTGAATTTGTATGGTTTTAGCAACTTGCCACTTGAATTTTTAATTTTAGCATGTTGCCATCTAAACTTGTAAAATTGTTGCATTAGTGTCGAAAATAAAGCACATTTGATAAAAATTTTCATCCCAATTCAAGTGTAACATAATTCTTTTAATTCACAACTTTTAATCATTTAGATCTAATAAAACGTTTGAGCGAATTTAGTAAAATGGGACACATTGTAATAATTTTACAAGTTCAGAGGATTGATTGTCAAAATTAAAAATTTAGAGGCGTAATTTGTTCCGTGAAAGTAGCACGAGAGCACGTGATGCACATGATAAAAAAGGAATGGAAACACCTCAACTATGAGGGTACGTTTAGTTGCAGTGGCAGAATGGTAATGAGAATGATAATAGGAATGGTAATGGAATAGAATTGGAATGTGCTTGAATCATAAACTGATTCTTAAGTTTGGTTAGAGTTATGGAATCAATACCTGAATGAGAATTATGCTGTTTGGTTGACAACAGAATAGAATGGAAGTAAATTGTATTTTGACTAAAATATCCTTGATTAATAATCATAAATAATTCAATAACTAATTAATTAAAATAATAAAAAAATAATTTAATTATTGAAAATTTTAATTATTTGAAAGATAAAATTTAAAAACTATATTTCAATGGTAAAAAAATAATATTTAATGTTTTTTTATGTAATAATAAAGTATCCTAGGCTCAAATATAATCTCTTTCAGCATCTACCCTGATATGTATCGAGTAAAATGATCACTTTAGCCTCTGTCAATAATAAAAATGATCCAATATATCATTCACAATTGTTGAAGATCAAAATAACAAGGGAAAAGAAAAAGTCCCGCTCCTTTTCCTTCTCTTTATACTATTAGAGAATCAAAACTAGCGAATCAGTCACACACATTAAAAACACCAACAAAACCACTCCATTTGTACCTTTGGTCTAATCAATACAGTTTATCATGAGAATAAAACTCCAAAAGAGAAAACAAAAAATAGAAGACACATAAAGATTTAGCCATCACTCTAAATGAATCCGTTTAATGTCCTTAATTCATGTAAATTTCCAATGCGCTCCATTATAATGTCTAAACATGTCAACAAATTAGGGTTTCCACCAACCTCCCCGTTTCTTTCCTGCAACTCCTAAGGTTCATCAGTGCGCTTTTCTCCTCTGTGGCTGTTTCTCAGTGGCCAATCTGTATATCCAATACACCTACAATAACAGCCAATTGGAGAAATAAAATCAGAGATCAGCTTCTTATGGAAACAAATATGCTGGAGAAATTTGAAAAGATTTTCGACTTCTGTAATACCAAAGCGAATACATGAGCTGCTATAAGGATGACCACCATCAGAGGAACCGCTTCGAGTATCCATGGCCGCGCCGTAGAGAGCTGCTGATTAGCCATTTTCAGAAATCAAAAGAGAGATTTTTTGTGGAAACTGTCCGAGGCAGATAAGCCCTGCAAAATCAGGGTTCATATTATCAATTTCGCCTTCTTCATTTTCCTTTCTGTGCAGGCAGTCGGCAGTACGATATTCATTTAACAGAACATATACGAACTAGAATCAAAATAAGAGAATCCTCAAACTAGAATCAAAATAAGAACATACCGAGAACCTCGAACTGGAATGGGTCGGAGATTGAGACACCAGTGAAGCTAGAACCAACGACTGACGACGGCGAGGATATCCAAGAATCGAGCCTCACCTTGCCGGACAGAGCCTGACCGTGTCCTCTAATAGAACGCCTGTGAGAAAAGTACTTGCGCCGGCGAGAACCTTTTCGTTTCGGTCAGAGATTGAGGCGCCGGTGAAGCCTTTTCTGATAAAAAAAAAAAAAAAAAAAAAAAGAAGAACGAAACAATGGAATTAGGTGGAATAGTCTTTTCTTTCCATTCCATTACCCCCGACCAAACACACCGTATAAGTTTTTGATTAATTAAATAAAATGATACTAAGGTCATTTTATATCTTAAAAATCAGCTTAAAGGTACCAAGATGTTTTGAAAAACGTTGAGGTATCACTTTAACATTATGAAAAACATAGATTACTAAGAGCATGTTTCGCTATAACACATGGTATGAAAATAATTTTATCCTGATATATCCTCCCTACCATAAAAGAGAGAATCTATTTCAGGGGTGGGGTGTGTTTCGTTGCCCCCAAGATTCGTCGCCTTTTTTTTTTCTGTTGTTAGGAAATGATTAACTCCCCGTTCATTTTACTGATTTGAGTTTAGAATTTGAGTTTTACTACAGTAAAAAACTCTCAT
>NW_010364215.1:0-1460 GCF_000414095.1 Morus notabilis
GTGATTAAATATCATGCTCAAACTCTGTATACACATTACATCAGATACATCATTATGATCAGTAAGCACGGGAACAGTGATTACTATAACTTTTTTTTGTTTTTCAACAAATTCATTCTTTTTAAATAAATGACGAGAGAAAATAGTTGAATCAAAGTTACTTAAAACATTCTAATTAAGTTGACACATTCCGAACAATGACTATGACTATACGTTTAAGCTAGCCTATCAATTACCTTGAGACTTCCTCGGATAATATTCCGAGATCACAAACCCTCCATAGCGCTAGGCCGCCTCGCTGAAATTCATGACACCGGGCATTTTTTTTTTAGTAATGTGTTAATTTTCAAAAAATAGAAATGGTAATTTAGGATTCATTTGTTTCGCTCCTTCAAAATGAGAATTTAAATTGAAAAGTGAATTTATGTAAAAGGAAAACACGTCTATAGTAGAAAATTTTAAATTTAAATTTTTTTGAGAAAAAATATTAAATTAAAAGGTTTGAGTTGTGATTCAAATGATAAAACAAACAAAAACGTTAGTGTACCTCACATAATATGGAAAATAAAAAAATAAAAAAATAAAAAAAAAAGGGAAAATTCTTTCATCTTTTTTGGTAGTGGCTCTCTCAATCGAATGGAAATGGATTAATACAAAATTTATTTATATACCTTTTATGTTATAAATCAATAATTACTTGCTTATGTACATTTTAATAGTTACATATTGTTAGATTTTTTTAATCCTAAATTTAATATATATTGAAAGGTCCGTTTTTCGGTCGGTGTCACAAAGAGTATTATAACACTTGTTGTAGCACTGATGACAGATATGTACTGATATATATATTTTTTTTTGATTCAGCAACAGCAAATTATAAGTGCAGAAAGATCAACAGAAACATAAAAGACACAAGGAATTGATATCGCAATTCGGTGTGCACACTTATATCTGCAGGGCAACGCCCAGACAGTGAACAATCCACTAAGATAAAGAGATTACAAACACCAATCGGTCTTACACACTCAAAGATGCCCTCTTCGATGTTGTCGCCGCTGTGAAGAATCCTCTTAATGGCCTTGTTCAGCAAGCACCACCCGTCTTTAAAAACTTTCTCCCAAAGAACCATCTTTTATTTTTTTCACTCAAAGAACATCAAAATAGCTTTTTTCTGTAGAATATTTTTCTCAAAAGGCACTACTATGTTCATGGCTGCAAACCAAATATGTACACCCAAAATTGGTCTATAGTCTCATCTATTCTTCCACCAAAATCACCCTAAATAAAGTAAATTCTCCTCCAAGGATTCTTCCCATACATAGAGCCCATCAATTAGCCACCAAAAGTTAAACCAATCAGCTCCATATTTACTTCATGTACAGCACCTTCCAAATCATCCATCAATCAAGCTAAAAACCACTCCATGTACATGAAATCTATATATATATATATATATATAT
>NW_010364216.1:0-786 GCF_000414095.1 Morus notabilis
AGATAAATGTAATCGGGAAGGTAAAATGGAACTAGACCTCAAGTCAATTGTGGATAACCTATGGGGATGATACACTAATATATTGACTCATGGACTAGAGCTAATCAGAGCTTTGTAAATACGCTATATAAATCGAGAGTGCAGCTATAGGCTTTTAGTGGAATAGTGCTAGAGTTTTATAATCATGAGACGGACTTGTTGGTTTACAAGTAGCGTTGTGATTATAGGAGCTTGATTTATATATGTCCATCGGGTCCCTTTGCTAGCTCACATAATTTCCTGTAACGATACAGTGTATTTCCTACACATTGGTAACTTGTGTTATTTCCGTAAAAGAGGTTCAAAGTTAATTCAAGGGTGATTTATCGGGTGAATTAATTGATAAATTAATTCTAGATAAATTGGTTGAATTATTGTTTTAAGTAATTGCTCCCCAGCTTTGGAGGGTCTGATAGAGGCGTTCCAAGCTTTTTATAGGTCGAACTGATGACATGGTTTTTCTTCTTTATTAAGCTTGGCCGTTAAGTTTTTAGACAGACCGCCATGATGATGCCTCGTCATAAGAGGTGTCTCGAAGAGTGCGGCAATCACGTTGGTCTTGTCAACCGTCAAGTTGCTATTTCTTTCTTGTGACAATTATTCATCACTGCATTCAAGGGGCATGCTGACGTGGGAAAATCGACTCTGGATGCGATTAGAAATTTGGGAAACCTAATTGTTACGAAAGTATGACTTCTAAAACACTATAAATAGCCTATTAAGTCACATTAGTCATTAGATCACTTG
>NW_010364217.1:0-9723 GCF_000414095.1 Morus notabilis
TTTTTTTATTTTCATATAGAAGACCCCTTTTTACAATGAAAAGGAATAAATGTGAATACTCAACCTCTAATCTACTATTTTCCCAACTTTAAACCCACCCGCGGTTGAAATGAGTTGATGGCTTTGGTATTTGTAGGTAATTGAATTTTTTATTGTATGTGGAAAAATTTCCCTGAATTGAGTGAGTGACAACTATTGTAAAATCGTTAACACCGATTAAAATCAGACCAACTACTCACTTAACTTGCACATGACCTATTTCTGAAGGGTGTAAATGAAAATTAAAACTTTTTATAATCGTTAATTCACTCATAAGGTGATAGTGATACTAATAATCGATTTGTTGCCTTGGTGCTCGCTAAATAGATAGCACTATTGTCGTAGGCAATTTGGTGCTTATGGAGATTGTGAACATGACTTAAAAATCCAAGAAAAATACTTTTAAGGAACTTGATGGCAGGCTTAGCTTTAGTATTAAGGTCTTAAGCTTGAAATTTCCACCCCTAACAAGAAACTAGAAGAATCTAAAGAAAAACATATTGTGAAACGGACATAACTCAAGAATGATGTAATATTTGTGCATAATTGGTAAAAGTTAATGGAAACGGGGCATTTTTTACGCAAACTGGTTCTAATAATGTTCTGGTAATTGTTCAAAAATTTGGTTTTACGTACTTGGCATTGGTACCCGTTATTTGTCAACTTCTACGCAATTCAATATTTTTTCTTTCAAGCTTTCCCAGAAAGAAAGTTGTAAATTAAACAACCAACCTCATGGAATATAAACTTCCTTTGATCAACAGTTATTTGTAGCTGAAAAGGGCTCATCAGGCGTTGAGGACGTAAAAGCCCGTTTGAGTAGTGTATTTAAATCATAATTTGGATTTTAATTCAAATTCTTTATGAGAAAAAAATACGGCAGGAGAATCATTATTTGAGTTTTGAGTATATGTACCAAACAAGCTATAAGAGTATTGTTCATCCCAGAGTCAGATAAATAAGATTGCTCTTAAATTATGTACTGTAACTGAACATTTCTTATTTATGCAAATTTTCTAGTAATAACCTTTTTAGTCTCATCTTTTTTTATTATTGTTTAATATTAATATCAGTGCAAAACAAGTTTTCAGGAACTTAAAGAAACGCATTGTTCTAAAGAAATTTTGAACATGTCTCTGAAAAACCAAAATCATAAATAGAATAAACTTTCTTATATAGCGAAAAAAACATGGAGAATCCTTGGTTACAAAAGCCATAAATAAGCCTCTAGGTATTTGAGTCATTATACCAGAGTTTATTATACGTTCTATTAAAGCTTTTATTGTTTCTCGGTTCTAGTTTACACATTCGAAGTTGACATCATAACCAAAACATAAACAAGTCTTCTAACCGGTGTTCTGCATGCCGGCGGCGATACCCTTCATCGTCAAAATAAGTGTGTCCTCGAGGCCTGGCGCGTACTCGCTCGTGGGATTGAGCTTCACAAGCTCTGCTGCTGGCTTGTTCGTCGACTCCATGTATTCCTTGGACAAGTGTGGCCTTTCTGTCACATGGTAGTTCGGGTCCCGGATCCGTTTTAGTGTGTAGGCTTGGCAAACGTTAAGTGTCGTTGTGTACGAGTCACGAAGGCGAAGTCTCTGTCTCAAGTAGGGATCTCCTTCCAAAACTTCCTTGTGCCTGGCAACCTACAAATATCAAACAGTTTCAGCATCAGTTTTCATAGTTCCAAGGTTAGTAATCTTTAATCTATCGACGAGAAAAAAAGTTGCTCTTTTATCACTATATGCCCGTTTGGTTCATAGATTTGAACAGAAAGTTTGAAAAAAGATTCAAATTTTTGTGAGATAAACACTACAACAAAAAACTTTGAACACAATTTGCCCGATAAAAAGTAAATTGTTCAATTCTAAAACCAAGTATTGGTCAAGATTTGGAAACAAATCCAACTCCGGCAATATAATAAACTATATATAAGTCGGTTACCTTGAGGAGAAGACGTTTAGTTTCTTCATAGTTAGACCTCAACTTCTCTCCAAAGGACCAAAGCTCTTTAGACACAAGGAGCTTATCATAGAGAGCAGCAATTCTCGGGTCTCCTTTAGCAAAAACCATCTCAACCAAATCAATGGTGACCCTGAAGAAAGGCCACCTGTTATACATCTCCTGAAGCATCTGAAGATTCTTCACATCCTTCTCAATAACATGCTTAAATGCTGCCCGAAATCCAAGCCACACCGGCAAGTGAAACCTCGTCTGCGTCCATGCAAAGATCCATGGGATCGCCCTGAGTGACTCGATGCCTCCACTTGGCTTCCTCTTCGATGGACGGCTTCCAATGTTCATCCGACCATACTCCAACTCGGGAGTTGCCTGCCAACATTAGAAGGATATGTAGCATTAAAAAAATGTCATTGAAATTCTATAATATAACTAGTGGTAAGTTTCAGAGTTGATATGCGAATTTATGACAACATTGATAGGAAACTTACAAGGCGGAAGTACTCGACAAAACGAGGCTCCTGAAAGACTATGGATCGGTATTCCTTCGTGGCAATAACAGCCATCTCATCCATGAGCGCTCGCCACTCTGGCTTTGGCGACACTGGGGGATGCATTCCATGCTCGAGTGTTGCTGCAGTGAAACGCTGCAGGGTTCTGAAGCACAAGTGCTCCTCTCCAAATGACTGCTCAATGACTTCACCTTGAACGGTGACACGGAGAGAGCCATGGATTGTGTCTGGAGGCTGAGACAATATAGCAAGATGTGTTGGTCCACCTCCTCTTCCAACAGTCCCACCTCGGCCATGGAACATCGTGAGCTTTACTCCAAATTGTTTAGCCACCTTAACAAGCTCTTCTTGAGCCTTGTACAACTGCCAAGCAGCGGATAATCGTCCGGCGTCCTTTCCGGAATCTGAGTACCCAATCATGACCTCTTGCTTGCCGTTGATCCGGTCCCTGTACCAGTCTATCGAGAAGAGACGAGCCACGGCAGCCGGAGCAACCTCAAGATCAGCGAGCTTCTCAAACAAAGGAACCACCCTCAGTGGAGTCTGCACGCGGCATTCACGCTGCAAAAGCTCAACAGCAAGCACGTCGGACGGGGCTGTAGCCATGGAAATGATGTAGGCACCAAAGTTGTCCGGGGAAAGCTCAGCAATGACATTAAACGTGTCAAGGACATCAGCAATTTCTTCGGTTTTCGGAAGGTCTTGGCCAAAGAGAGGTCGCTTGCCACGGAGCTCAGACAAGAGCCATTCTTGCCTGCGTTCCTCAGACCACTCGCGGTAGGATCCAATCTCGAGATGCTTTGTTATCGCATCCATGACATCAGTGTGCCTGTCTGATTCTTGTCGGATGTCAAGCCTGACGAGTGAAAGCCCAAAAGTGGAGACTTGACGCAAGAAATCAAGAAGGCTTCCGTCAGCTATTGATCTATCGCCACAAGAGCAAAGCGATCTGTAACATAATTCAAGAGGCTCCAAGAACTACAATGGAGGAGAAAAAAACATACAAATCAATGAGTATATCCGCTCTAACAACACATTTAGAACGTATTGTTGAAATAAGCCAATCTTTAAAAAGTTTTGCAGTTAAAGACAGACCTGCTCAACATTGGTAAAAGTGGTGTCCTCAGGAATGTCAGAGAATCCATTGGCAAGTAATTGACGAGCTCGCTCACGTGTGTTATAAAGCTTGTCCCTCACACCACCAAGGATAACACGATAGGGCTCATTTTGAGGAATTATTTTCCAGAACTCTGCATTGGTTATATAAGAGTTATTCCACGTTTAAAAAAAAAAAAAAAAAAAAAAGAGAGTTACAATAAGGCAATCAAAATTTATATGTCAATGTTGCTTACCTATATAGTGCTTTGCATCTTTCTTTGAGGAGCTGTGAATTTCATCAGCGCGAGTGCGTAGTTCATCGTTGCAGCGCCACATAGACAACTGCTTATGGAAATAATTAAATATAAAAACAAATAAGTAAATAAACAAAGAAAGAAAATAAAATAAGAATGATACCAAAATTATCTTCCTGGTACCTCAAACATAAGATCCTCAATCTGGGAAAAGTACAAATTCGCCGCCATCATTCTGGCCAGCAAGCATACGTCCCTTGTAACTTCTGGTGTTACCCTGGGGTTTCCTGTCCACGTCAGGAAGATACATAATTAGAAAAAACATCACGATAAAATATGTTACAAAAAGTGAGGAAAAGTGCACACACTTATAAATCGATTTTCGGTGAAGACTAAGTTTGTGTCATTCCTTGAAAACTATGAGACAATATTCAACCTCAGATTAATAGATAGCAAACTATTGACAAAATAGGCTTACCATCACGATCACCACCCATCCAAGAAGAGAATTGAATAAGAGGGGCATTGTAAGGGACGCGCTCGTTTATTCCTATATTCTTCAAGGCAGTGTCAACACGACGCAAGAATTTTGGCACACCTTTCCATATCGTCTCATGAAAGTAGCTCATGCCTGCTCGCATCTCATCTTGTGGGGTGGGTTGAGTCCTTCGAATTTCATCAGTACGAAATGCAGCTTGAATCTGGATGAGAGAACAAAATATGATGTATAACACAATGTTAATTGATCATGAGATTGTGCATGCTTGTGTGATATTCATTTTTTCAGTGTCACAGAAAAACAAAGGTCGTAACAATTGAGATTTTCTGACATCTACATACCTCTCTTTGTAAAGCCTCATCAAGTTCCTGCTTATCATCAGGAGTTATATCCTTAGCATGCAACTGCGTCAAACAATTCCTTATCCTGAAAGGATGAAAAAGAACACAAACATCAAAATACAAAAAATAAATGATCATCAAACTCTTTTAACAGATAGTACAAAACAACTCTATTTCACAATGCAACACAATGTCAAATAAATATCCTAAATGGTCAATGTCCCTGCACCCTATCCACTTTTTTTTCCCCCTTCCCCCTCATCTTGTCAATGGTTATAAAATTCTTTTTGTTACTTTTTCGCTCCTGAATAAAAGTTTTCATTCATGGAGAAAGGGAAATTTAGATAAGAGGATAGTAAACCTTGCATGCTTTTGAAGTAACGATCTGCGGACGGATTGAGTAGGATGCGCAGTTAAAACCAAATCCACAGTCTGGTTCTTCAATGCATCGAAAACCTCCTGCGGGGACTTCTTCAAATCCACCACGAGCCTCTTCAGAGTCTCCTCAATGTCAGACTCGGTAGTAGCTGAATTCTCATCAACAAAGTCCCCCTTCTTCTTCAGCTTGATCCTTCTTCTGTAAGCAATCTGAACTTCCTCAGCCAGATTGGCCAGGTTAAGCATGTGGGAAAACGATTTAGCAACAACAATAGAGTCCCCGGGATCCAAACTCGTTAAAACATTCCCGAGTTCCTCCAACTTCTTAGGATCCAAGTTCCTCTCATACTCGGCAGAAAGCTCATAACAATCTTGAACCTGGTCCAATTCAGAACACAAAATCAGCAAACAATGCACAACTACGATTCCATCCCGACGCAATAACTACTCTATTCATAGTTTCATTACTTAATGAAGTGTAGTAATTCTTTTGAAAGAAAAATCCCATGAAAGTGAACAATCAAATTACTCATTGGTCATTACTCTACTGGTCTAACTTAACCACTAGCAACAGAACGAAAAAGAATGTAAACAAAGTCTGTCATTACTCTACTGGTCTAACTTAACCACTAGCAACAGAACGAAAAAGAATGTAAACAAAGTCTTACTTCTCTTATCTATTCTAAGTCCTATTTAGCATTTACACACACACACACACACATATATATATATAAAAGAAGCCTTATTCTGCCCAAAACATAGCTAAATTTTTTCCTTTTCCTAATTTCTCGGTTAAAAAAACACAAAAAATTAATTAAAATAAAATGAAGGGCAGGTTCATAATAAATACAACCACTCAAAAAATAGCCACAACAAAATAAGTCATAACGCATAAACCTTATCAGAACAAACAAATTTAAGTTTATAAACACAAAATTTGTCACATAACCAAAAACTTTGATAACAAAAATAACGAAAGCATTATTTACCGTTTCTCTAAGATCCTCTCCATGTAAATCCTGAAGAATGTCAAGAAATCGATCACACAACAAAGCGTCATACTCAATCAGCTTGTCGTCCTCCGACACCTTGGCCGGCGCCAGAAGCCTCAGCTGAGCATCAATAGACGCCATCTTCTCCAAGTTCCGACTCGACATCTCTCTTCTTTCCTTTTATATGGGCAGTGAAACAATACAGACCCAGATAAGAAAAACGCAGACTTTATGCCAAATTTCGGAAAAAAAAAAAAAAAAAAAAACTGGGGAAAAAAGCGAATCCCGTGAGACCCAGATGAGAAAAACAGAAAAAAAAAAAAAAGAAGTGAAAAATATGATCGCGAAGGTTCCTGAAGAATGGGTTGCTTATGATCTGTTGCACGAGAAAGTAGAAGACAAAGCTGAGAGTCCAGAAAAGGCTATTGTTTTTTTTGTTTTTTTTTTTTCTCTTTTCAATCACGGAGTGATCAGAGAAAGAAAGAGCAAAGAAAGCTTTTTTAAAGAGTTTTTTTTTTTTTTTTAATGGAGTTTTCTTTGCTTTGGCCGCTCAATTTATAGACAGTGCCACAAAGTAGAGTCCAAGAGAGATTGTACTACTATAACAGTTACACTTCGTTTTTGTTCTGACTCTCGTTTTTTTTTTATTAATATTTTTATTTCCTGGCCGAGTATTTTTCAACCACTCTTGTAATTTCCTGATAGGAAAAGGAAAGGAAAGGAAAGGAAAGGAAAAATAAAAATAAAAATAAAAAGTAAGGGTTTTTTTTTTATCGCTTTACCCTTAACTTTTTTTCCATTTTCTTTTTCTGAAGTCAAACAGCTTACAGTCCACTCTTCCTTCAGAAACAAAAATAAAAAAAAGGTCTAGAAGAGAATATCCCTCGGAAGGAAGTATATTCAAATTTAAGTAGGGGAAGAATTTTTTTCCTGAAATTAGGGGTAGGAAAATTTTTTATTCAAACAAAAACGGGAAGGAAAAATTATGGTAACAATTTCTTTTTTCTTCTTGAGGGAGTGTTAGGTTAAACTATATGATTTAAATTTCACAACGTTTATAAATTGTGTAACAGTACAAGAAATCTTAAAGGTCCGTTTGATTCATGCGTTTAAATTAGTGATTCTTGATTTTAGTTAGAGATGACAATATTCTCCTTAGAGATGGGCCACGTGGGGATTCATACTGACTAAAGTGAGGATGAAAGATGATAATTGGCGACGGAGATAAAATCTTGTTCTTGAATCTTAGCGGGGCGGGGACGGAGGAAGCACCCCCACCCCGCCCATGCCCCGATATACATATGTTATATGTAATATAATATATTTTATATAAATATACATACATATACTTCTTGCATATGTGTTAATTATTACTTTTAATAAGACATTTCTTGTCTCTACAACTATTTTTTTCACATGTTTTGAATTTAGTTTGTATTGAGAAACTTTTAATTTTAGTCTAAACTTTTTTGAATTTCTGCTTTATTTTTACTTTAAGTACAATAATTTTAAAATGCTTAATTACATATGATGGGAAATGGAGCGGGTATGGGAAGGCCCCTCCAACGGGAAATCTCTGACTCCGTCCCCGTCTCTCTTTAAGCAGGGATGAGAATGGTTTTAGAGGGTGAGGATGGGGATGGTAAATCATTCTTCGCCCCCACCTCACTCCGTTGTCATCCCTAATTTTGGCATTTGAAATTCAAATTTTTTTGTGAGAGAAAAACATTATAACAAAATCAAAAGCATGAGTTTAAACACATGAAATAAATGAGCCCCCAATCTCATCAAATAAATCATTAAATCTTGTAAAAACTATCAATAATTCAAGGTATCCCACGGTAAAATCTTTTTTTATTAGGAAATATAAAACAACGGTCCTTGCTAGATATGCATCTTTTTTTCGATATTATAAAATTTCTATCATTAGATTGTATCAATTATCAAAATTACGCGAAACGCTAATATCTCAGTGAAAGAAAGTAACCGTATATTATGTTTATTGAAATGGAGATAATGTGCCACACTCCCTTGCTTTTCTGCCTTTATATCTCTAAGAGTACGTTTAGTACGAGAGAGATGGAGGGAGGGAGAGGGGTGGAGGGATAGAATAAATTCTTTGTTTGATTAGAAGGAAAAAAGAGGGAGAGGATACATGGAGAGAGAGAGTCTCCCTTCAGGCCCATCAATTTGAATTCTTCTATTGATAGAAAGATCCAATAACCCACCCAAATTAAAAGATAATGATTTTTTTACCCTTCAAAAGAAATTATTAACAAATAATAAAATAGAAAATATGGTAATTAAACAAATAATGATCACTCATTCTCTCAACTCCTTCCCCCTCCTACCAAAGAACATAAAGGATTATTATAACTCTCTCCAATCTTCACATTCTCCATCCCTCTAACCAAACGAAGTCTAAAGTTTATTTCTTTTCTTTGTGCACCGCTTGCTTTTCTCTTTTAAGGCCAGAGTTTGGTGTCGCCTGTTGACTAGTCGTTGGACCCTCGACCCTAGAGACTGGGCTCTAGGTCTCATGACAATGATTATGGTGGTGGTGACGACTTCGTGGACGGAGGTGCCGGTTTTTTAGCCGACCATGTTGTGCATGCCAGGTTTCCGGCGTATTTACAATCTCAGGATCTCACTCTTCTCATCACGGTGGTCATAGAAGGGGCATTGTGTGTGGATGAGCGCTCAACGTCAGTGGTGGAGTCATGTGGGTCCTCGCCGATCTATCATTTATGATCTTAGTAGCCAACTTATCGCTAAGGGTCTTGTTTGCGTGACTAAGGAATTATGTCTTGTTCTTAGTTTATATTTTGATATAATAAAGGCGATATTGATTCCGCCGTTTTCAATTTTTATGTTTTGGTCATTTAATAATGAAAGTTGTTATCCCACCTTTCTATGGTGGTGGTAAGTTTATCTCATTAAGTTGTTCACATGCGGCATTGTGAGTGACCCTAGTGTTCTACTTCTTTTGGTCTCAGTTGACTAGTTTTATCCATCGACTGTAGTTATTTTGTTAAACGAGCTCGATTGTTAATGTGCCGAGCGAATCTTTTCCCATTAAAACTCGTCACTCGTATTTACCTATGTGCCTCATTTGTCTTTACTAGTAGAGCTAGTTTTTGTCCGTAATTGAATACCTTTATATTTCATGGTCATTTGTTACTATTTTAAAGTTTTATTCACATTAAAAAAAATGGGGATAATTAGTCTTAAAATATGGGTATTGTTTATAAACAAAAAAGCTTGAGATAGATTCTCTTCCAATTTCTTTTGTTCCCACTCTCCCTCGTGAATTAGAATAAAACGTAGATTCTAAGCTAGTTTATTTTTCCTTCTTTTGTTAAAGGGAAAAAAAGGAATTATTCCTCTTTTCTCTTATATGTATTTTACAATTTTCTAAGCTACTTAGCAATCACAGTACTTTAATATTCATTAAAGAATGTTATTTTCAACTAATTGCCTCTAAAAATATTGAATTGTCTCAGTTTGACCCCATCCTTTACTTTTAAACGATTTAACTACCACAAAAATATGTTGTTCTTTTTTTAAAGGTCCAAAAATATGTTGTTTTGATCTCTTTGTTAATGAAATGTCTATTTTAAGAAAAAATATAGCAAGCAAATATCACATGAC
>NW_010364217.1:10319-51688 GCF_000414095.1 Morus notabilis
AAAAAAAAAAAGAAAAATACTAGCTTTATTTTTTTTGTTACTCTCTTTATTACGCTCCGCATTTACTATTTAACATGTGGATTATATTTTCTCATTTTTTATTTAAATAATAATATATCATGTCAGTAGAGTCAACGTGTCAAACAGTGAATACAGAGAGTGACAAAAAGAGTTACAGAAAGAGCGTTGCTAGCATTTAAAAAAAAAATTAACTAGCTTGAAGGACCCTCTTAATATGATTGATCCCTCTTTTTTTTTATTAAAAAAAAAATTGTTCTTTTATAAATCCTTATGAGTTATAAATTCAACTCCCTTCTAACAATAGAGTATGAAGATCTATTACCTTCTTTAAATACTTTTAGATTATTCCCATTTCTTTTTAGTTTTTTACTTTGAAAGTAAATTAGAAGGAACACAATTCTAAGGGAGGGACACAAAATTAAAGAATAAAGTTAAGGAGGAACATTTCCTAATTTCATGAAATCGACACTCGTATTCTTTTTATGTCCCTCTAATAATATATCATATTCATCAAAATGACATTTCATTTAAAATCTCATATCACATTAATTGAAAAGTCATGAGAGTTAACTAACATGATAAGATTTTATTGGGGGACACAATAAGAAGATTAAAAGGTCACGAGAGTTAACTCAATTCAAGTTTCAGTCATTAAAGCCAAAGTATGACCATATCTTCTCCTCAAAAAGTTGAAACAAAGAAGAAATTTGCAGGTACTCTCAGCTTTGACCCTTTTTTTCCCTTGTCTTGTGAGGTTTTATTAGTTTATTTTTTAAGTCAGAAAATTAGTGTTGACTTTAGAAAAAAAAAAAAGGAGAAGAAGAAGAAAAAGAAAAAGAAAAAATACGTTAAACTCGCTCCATCTATGCACACTATAAATTATTGAGTATATCAAAAGTTAAATTGAAAGCTTGCTCAAAATAATTAATATATGGTTGCGTGTAAATGCATATATCTTGAATGTGAAGCCTCAACACAAGATATATAGCATTAAGCATATTCTGTTTGTAACTTATAGCATGTCTCATGTTATCATGATATGCATTTTTCGATAGGCATGCACTCGTGTAATTATCATGTTGACATGTATTAATTGCTAAGGCATGCATCATAAACAATATAATTAATGTTGTCACCACGATATATTTATTTAATTAGGAATCCACTCAACATATGCTATAATCTATGTACACTTTTCTTTTCCCCCCGTAATGACGGTTGTTATTAATTAAATAGAATGTTGAATTACGATAAAGTAATGTTGTCAAATAATAAATACTTCACTTTTTAATTTTATCGACCACTGTTTTGTTATGATGGGTTGTAAATGTTATTATTCAATTTAGTTGTAATAAATCACATTTATTAAACTATTTTTTGTCAGAACAACACATAGGATTCCCCTTCTAGTGATGAAACATAAAAGATTTATGTCATTTTTCAAATATTATATACATGAGATTTCTGCACTCATTTTTTCCCATTAATTTTGATTTGAGATGGCAAAAATCTAATTAAAGGGAACAAAACTTAAAGATGAGTTAACAGTAATCTTGCCCAATTTTCTCTTCACGATATGGACTGTTTATTTTAATTTATGGTTTTATTAGAATGGATTTATGAGGCTATAAGTTCAAAATTGAGCCTTCAAAGGTCATAAATTAGACGCACAAATTATAGGGCTTCATTCGCAAAAAACTGCAAAAAGTGATTGACAAAAGCCAATATATTTTTTGATTGGGTTGGATTGAGTTGCACTTCTGGTTCAGTTTAACGTAGCAAAAATCCCCTGAAGCTGTTGGGTAAGTTTTCGGTTTAAAACCAATCCCGAAAATCTAATCTGATAGAATCCTAGTTTATAAGTTCATCTATTTCTTAATTATGAATATGTATTATTTAATGCCACTCTATTAATAAAATAATGCACCTTGAAAATGATACCGTAGTCAACACTTTTTTAAAATTCATAATAATATATATTTCCATTCATTTAAAAATACCAACGGTTTCATTGATATTATTATGTTTTAAAGGAAAATTTTCATTTTAGTATCTTTTGTTATATTAAAATTTGAGTTTAGTACTTTCTGTTTTCGAAAATTTCACATCGGTATCTTAACTTTTTAGAAAATCTTTTTTTTTTGATACCTCAGAGCTATTTTATGGGGCACAAAAAGATAAAATTACTCTTATTGTAAAAATTCATCTGTTAACCAGAATTTTGAAGGGAAAAAATTTAAAAATTGTTATACCTGTAGAGCATAATCATTTTTTAAAAATTCATCTCTTCAAAATCCTTTGTTTCTTTAAAATTTCATTTTGGTATCTTTTGTTATATTAAAATTTGAGTTTAGTACTTTCTGTTTTCGAAAATTTCACATCGGTATCTTAACTTTTTAAAAAATCTTTTTTTTTGATACCTCAGAGCTATTTTATGGGACACAAAAAGATAAAATTACTCTTATTGTAAAAATTCATCTGTTAACCAAAATTTTAAAGGGAAAAAATTTAAAAATTGTTATACCTGTAGAGCATAATCATTTTTTAAAAATTCATCTCTTCAAAATCCTTTGTTTCTTTAAAATTCTATTCAACAGATGAATTCTTACAATAAGAATAATTTTATCTTTTCGTGTCTCAAAAAATAGCTCCGAGGTATAAAAGATTTTCTAAAAGGTCAAGGTACCGTCATGAAATTTTCAAAAATAAAGGATGCCAAACTTAAATTTCGATATAACATAAAGTATTAAAATGTAATTTTCCCTTTTTAAAAAACTTGGAGAGTAATACTCATATATTAGTGTTACTGTTGCACTGGATAAGGAAAATTAAGAATATCATTCAAAAAGATAAAAAAAACAAAAAACAAAAAACAAAGAAAGGGGGGGAACAGAAACAAATTAGAAACTTCCCGGAGAAATAGATGAATCGATTAATATTGCCCCTCCAACATTTCAAAGGACACTTTTTTTTATATAACTTCTAATATTTTTAAGGGACAAATTCACAAAATGTTTTTGATAATGACATGAGAAAGAGGATCTTCAGGCAAATGAGATATCTCAGTTATTCTCCCACACGAGTTCGAGAGAGAGATAAGTTTTGGCCTTTAGCTTTGGGAGGGCAAATATATGAGTAGGGGTTTGGTGAATCGGAAAGGCAGTGCTTTAGTCCTAGCTAGGGGTCAAACTTTTTTTTTTTTTTAGTATTATATTATTACAACATTCACTTTATTTCTAATTTCTTTTTTAAAAATTAACCATTGAATCTGTTAAAAACAAAAAATGAGAATGAAAAATGACAAGAATGAGAACAAGAAAATGCAATTAAACTAAACTTCGTTAGATGTAATCTAATAATAAACAAGAATTAGTTTGACATATGTACTAAAAAGGGCTGAAGATGTACATTTTAGGACAGATAGTAAACAAAAAAAAATTGATAATTCGTTGAAAAGCTAAATAGATTATATATATATATGTATGTATGTGTATATATATATATATATATATATATATAATTGATTGAAACTAGAGGTTCAACTTATCTGATACGGAATTGCATTTATGGCCACAGATTTCATAAGTGATCGGTTAGTGCAAACCATATGCATTGATCGGTTCCTCGAATAAGTAAGAAGGAACATATGGATATGCCAAAAGGAGTCAAAGTAGTGCAACTATATGACCCTCCAAGTTGACCACTACAGTATCGCACATATTTTCTCCCAATTTTATATGGATATTTCCCCCTCGAATCTAATGCAACACTATTCGAGAGATTATTGATTTAGAGTAGGTTTAATTTATGTGTTTAAATTAATAATTTTTAATTTTAATATTTAAAATTTAAATTTTTTATAAAAGAAAAATACCGTAACAAAATTAAAATTATAAATTTAAACGCATAAAATAAATGAGCCCTTAAATTTTTAAAATTATAATAAGAAAATCATTTTGTTTCCTTGAGCTTCATTTTCTAATTGCATAGAATATGCATGCTTGGTGCTACACCATAACTTTTAACTTGTTTTTTTCTCTCTCTCTTTGCCTTCTATATATGTGATTTATAACATACATATACAAAGAAATTGGGTAGGTCAATTATTAATAATTATGAGAAATGTCGTGCTAAAAATCAATATAATTTTTCTTAAGCGCCAACTTATGAAACAGGATGAAGCTGATCGTCGTCATTTTGTTCATAAGTGGCTTGGCTTAGCAAGTCAAACGTGCAAATTATTGCAATAAAAAAAACCTTTTTTTTTTACTTGAAAATAAAAGCACAATATTTTAAGAGAAAATTACTGAAATTATCCTTAAAATATATGAATCTGGATTTTAATTTATTACTTACTCTTAATTAATAACCTTTTAACTAATCTAATTATTTGACTAAAAAAATATTAATTTAAAGTTAAATATACAAATTCAGATCATCTGTAAGAGATTTTTGTCTCATTTCTTTATTTTTAATAGACAACGTTACCACTAAGAAATGAGGTTGGTTTCCCTGGAATCTAGCTTTTAGACTAGTTCGCCATGCAGGATCTGCCTGATAAGTTATTGGTTATATTGGTGTTCATAAATTTCATCTTATAGCATTTATATTTTTCCTCTTCAAATCCTCTATTAATTAATATGTTAACAACGAAAGGATGAGTTGATTACATTTCCGTGGGTGATTATCTAGTAAATATAAAAATTTGACGTGTAATAAGAATCGATCTCATTATTTATCATATATTTTTTTTATCAACTACTTTTTTTTATTAAATACTTTTTTTATTAACTACTTAATTTATTGCAACTGTCTAATCAATTATTACATGATTAAAATAATAATACCTGCCAATGAACAAATATTTGAAAATACCAAATGTTATGTACTGATAAATTTATGGGATTTTGGCACAATTACCTCTTGAACTTGTAGTAATTTAACAAATTGCCTCCTAAACTTTTAATTTTGACAAGTTGCTCCCCAAATTTGTAAATTTATTGCAATGTGCCACATTTAACTAATTTTGCTCAACTTTTTTTATTAGATTTAAGAGGTTAAAAGTTGAGATATTAAAATATTTGTGTTACATTTGAATCAAAATGTTGAAATTTTTAACTGAACGTGCTTTTTTAATATTAATTTAACACAATCGTCGTCTAAATGAGACATATTGCAACAACTTTATAAGTTGAGAGGGCAACTTACTAAAATTAAAAGCTTAGGAGGTAATTTACTAAACCATGACAAATTTATAGGATAAATATGCTAAAAACCCTAATTAATTAGTACAGTACATGATTTGCCTTGTTGTAAGGGGTAAACATGATGTGCCAAACATTTGCACGCTGTATTTTGATTCGGCCGAGGGAAGCAGTTCACCGGGAAAACCAACCTATACTACAACAAAAAGGTTTATTAGCGATGACATTATTAACGACGACATTTGTTGTTGTTAAAGTTTCCATATTAGCGACGACATCTCGTCGCTGAAAGGAAAACAAATTTTTTTATTGACTTGTCGGCACATTATCTATTTACAACGACATGTCGTTGCACAAAATTGATATAATTACGACGACATGTCGTCGCTAAAATAGAAATAAATATTAGCGATGACATATCGTCGCTATTAACCATTGGCGCTAGATTGTACATATTTGCGACGACATGTCCTCGCAAATAGAGAAGGTTACAGCTGGCGGTGACGTGGCCAAAAAGAGGCGGGAAATTTGGCGGTTTCCCGTGAATAGGTTCCAGATATTTCTTTCCTTTTTGCGACGACAATGCATAAAATCGTTACAAAAAATGGTTACAAAAAATTCTTTTCCGAACGACTTTTTTACGACGACACGTGTGGTCAGAAAAAAGAGATCCAGAAAATTCTATCAATGACGAATGTGTTTTGCGACCACATGGTCGTCGCAAATAAGATGGGATTCAATTTTTCCAAAAAAAGGGCGGAAACTTTGGCGGTTTCCTGAAAATTAGTTGCGACGACATTATTAAAGTGTCGTCACAAAAGAAAAAGCAGGGTATATTCCTGAAGAATATTCTCAAAAATATTAATGAGGTGAAGAAGAACGGCGTCGTTTTGACACTAATTGCGACGACTATTTTATTTTTTTTGTGACGATATAATGTCGTCGCAAAAAACTTTCTGTATAACTCCGAGCCCATCCCTCCTTCCGCCATTTTTTCTGGTGAGCTTTGGCGGTTTCCTGAAAATTAGTTGCGACGACATTATTAAAGTGTCGTCACAAAAGAAAAAGCTGGGTATATTCCTGAAGAATATTCTCAAAAATATTAATGAGGTGAAGAAGAACGGCGTCGTTTTGACACTAATTGCGACGACTATTTTATTTTTTTTGCGACGATATAATGTCGTCGCAAAAAACTTTCTGTATAACTCCGAGCCCATCCCTCCTTCCGCCATTTTTTCTGGTGAGCTCTTGCGTTTTTTTGGTTCCACTTCATCCAAAACCACCACATTCCGTCCAAAATCTCTGAAAAAAGCTTAAATACTTTATTCTCTCTTCAAATCATTGATTTGTACCGAAAAATATTGCAAAAAAACCGAAAAAACCGGAAAAAACGGTGTTTTTCCTCGCCGTCGCCCTCCTATTTTGCTTCCTTACCATTCTCCAACCTCCGGTATTTGTGGGTTTGGATTTTGTGAGTTAATATTTTGGTGTTTTGTTAATTGATTTTGGTATTTTTGTTATGTTTTATAATTTTGTTTTAGATTTTAGATATAATTTGTAGTTTTAAATTTAAATTTGTGAATTTTAAATTAGAATTGAAATTGAAATATATGAGAATTAGATTAAAATTTGTATAAAATTTGTTTAATGATGATTATGTGATAATTAAAAAATTAGATAAGAATTTTAATTAAGATTATATTAATAATTAAATAATTAAATAAACTAATGTTAAATATTTTTTATAAAATAATTTGTTTTAATTTTCATAAAATTTTATAAAATTTTATAAATTCTTCGTAGTGGAGATGTCAATGGATAAGAGTTGCATACATTTAAGGAACCGGTTGTCTGATGAGTACTAGGATGGTTTATGTGCTTTTATTGAGGTTGGAAAGAATTATGCAAATGCATTCAGGGGTATTAGTTGTCCGTGTATGAAGTATAGAAATCATGAGATGCATCCACCCGAAATAGTGAAAGTGCACATACATCGATGGGGGTTTGATACAAGTTACACCATATGGATTCACCATAGTGAAGTACGTCCTGCTGCTACAGTTGTCAGTGAATCTGTTGTCGAGATGTTTACAGTGCTAAATGATGTAGCTGGGATTAGTGATGATCATGAGACAATGGGTGAGACAGAAACAGTTATAGAAGATACGCATTACGATGAATTTAGAGATCTCTTATCCGAACTACAAGTCAGATTGTATCCGGGTTGCACTAAGTATTCATTGTTGAATTTTTTAGTGAAACTAATGCATCTAAAAGTGTTGTACAAGTGGCCTAATGAATGCATGAATGAAATGTTGAAGCTATTGAGAGATGCACTTCTTGAAGGGAACAAGTTACCTACATCGCATTACGAGGCGAAGAAGTTATTGAGTAAACTGGGTCTGAGTTATGAGGCAATTCATGTGTGTAAGTATGACTGCGCTTTGTTTTGGAAGCAATTGCTGCTTTGCAGTCTTGTCCAGTATGTAGTATAAGTCGTTGGAAGAGTAAAAAGGGAAAAAAAGTTCCGTGGAAAGTACTCCGATATTTCCCTTTGAAGGGTCGGTTGAAACGTCTATATGCTTCTCGTTACACTGCTAAGGAAATGACGTGGCACGTGCGGGGGCGTTCGAGGGATGAAGACTTAATGTGTCATCTAGTTGATGGTACATAGTGGAAAGATTTTGATGAAAAAAATCCACAATTTACATGTGAACCGAGAAATTTTTCCTTCGATATTGGGAAGATGATCCCGATCACATTAGACAACCAGTTACGAAGTAAGGTTGAGCACTACATATTACATAACTGTTCAGAAATCCAACACTACATTGAGTAAGTATTACCTCATTGTTTTATTACATAATTGAGTCACATGAAATGATAACACTAACTCAAATTTATAATTTCAGTGAACACAAGAAAGAACTTAATGATACTGGTCGAACTGGATCATTAGACGAAATTCAATTCAGAGAATTTCCAAAATGGTTCCGGCATAAGGTATTACGCTATAGTCATAATTTATAGTTTCAAAAACTTTGGCTACATAGAACTACAGTTGATATTATTTAGTGTTGACAGATGTCCAATCTGCAAGAGCGAAACATGTCAGACGCGACCGTATAATTAATTTCTCTTTCGTGTGGTTCAAGCTTCTCCGTTAAAAGCTACTCCGGTTGTGTGGTGAACGGAGTTAAGTTTCTGACATACAGTCGGGATATCAATTGAAATATCCAGAATAGTGGTATTTGTGTTCGTGGACCAGATAATCAGACGTATTACGGAGTACTAGAATAGATTTATGAATTATCATACATAAACGATAACTATGTTCTTCTGTTTAAATGTAAATGGTTCAACATTCATCCAGGAAGAAAGAGAGTTCAACGACACAAGAATAGAACGAGCAACTTCGTCAAGGACTCCTGGTATGAGAATGAACCATTTATACTGGCATCTCAAGCGGAACAAGTTTTTTATGTGGTTGATTTATTCAACGGGCCGAACTGGAAAATTGTTGAACATTTTGGGCATCGACATATATGAGATATTCCATTTACGAAAGCAGACGACATTACAGTAGTTCAAGATACTGAGTCTATGAATGTTGACTTAGTCATGGAACTGCCAGAGATTGACACTTTGATGTGGAATCGACCTGATATATCATCTGATGTTGTCTTGTCCGATGTTGACACAATTTTAAAAGACAAGTCTTCCGTTGGTGATAATGACTCCGATATACTGGTCGATGATGATGATGAAGACTTAGTTGAAGAAGACATCGATGATTCTGAGGATGATAGTGACATAAATGAAGAGGGCGACAATCAAGACATTAAGAGTGACGATGAATAGAAATTATGTACTGCGATTATTCTTTTAATAATTATAATTATTTATATAACATAAGATCTATGTAAATAAGATAATAATGTTTATGATGACTTCTTAACAAGCAATCATGTATGGCCCAGTCGCTACATGTGCTGGCTCTTCAGGGGGAGCGCAGCCTCCACCCGATCCTTATAGGTTACCATCACACTGTGAGTCAGGTATGTTAGAACATAATTATAAATTTGTTAAATTAATTACATTAGTACTATATGATCACTAAATATATTTCATTTACAGCACCCGATGTCTCACCTCGATGACGTCGTGGAGGTCGAGGGAAGGCTAAGGGTCACGAAATCGCAGCCAGAGTGGCAAAGGAAGGAAAGATTACCCCATGTTTGACGAACGTGGAGGTACTTGGAAGGCAGTTAGAAACTACGGCACCTAGTTTGATAGTGTCGTTGGAATCCATGTTAGGGATGTCTGTGAGCCTTTTCACAATGCCTGGAAGGAGGTGGACATCTAGCATAAGAAAGAGATTCAGCAGCGCCTGCTGGTATAAATTATTAAACTTTATTATTTTTTAATTTAATTTAAATTTCAATATAATAAAATAATTTAATATGTTTATATTGTATTATAGGAATGGTTTAACCTCAATTATGATCGTGACGATAGTATACTTAGGTCTGTGGTCGACAGGGAGGCTGCAAAATGTTATAAGGATTGGAAAAGCGACCTCCATGACTATTTCAAAGATCTTGGTGGTTCACAAAATGAGAGTGCAGCTAGGGACCAACCTCCTACAAATCTCAGGAATCTAGCTCACTGGGATCGTTGCTGCGATAGATCCATGTCTGACAAGTTTCAGGTAATTGAATCTATTTTATATGTTGTTTTTATAAAATATATAATAAAGGTTAATTTTACTAACACTGAATGTAATCATAAATAGAAAAAGTCAGGGATCAATAAACTTAATTGTAGCAACCAAAAGTGGTCGAGTTTTCATGGTCGGTTGTGGTACTCCTAACATCGCGATAAGAAAGTAAGTATTTGTTAATAATTTATTCCATATAAATGTTAATTCATATACATTTAAACTACTATACAGTCTACCATAGGGACTCAACAGCCGATGTTCCTCATCGATAACATGAGGGACATGCATCGCCGTGGAGATACTTGGGTTAATCCCCAAGCTGAGCAGACTTTTGTAAGTATACTCATAATGTTTAATTATATTTTTTTATTTAAATCACATTATGTATTTAATTATTTTTCTTATAATATTTGTAGCATCGGATGGAGGGAGAAAGAGAAACGCAGATCTAGACGCAGTCTGTTGCTTCTAGATCCTCCGCGGCAGGAACAGTTAACGAGGAGGATATTATGGAGCAGTTTCTGGGCACCCGCAGAGGATACAAGATTGGGGTGGGTCGCACACTCCCACAAAAAGTTTATCGAGGGGATACGTCATCATCTGGCTCACGCTCGGCAAGATCTTCTACGACACATTTTGACCCACACGTAGAAGAATACTTACAACGGACTTATCAGCAAAACCTTCAGATGTACGAGAGCATCAGAATGATGCAGGATATCATGAGTCAAATGCACCCCAACATGACTTTCCCAGCGGTTACTCCTCTTGAACCGTATGTCCATCCAGATCATCCGCTTCTGAATCCTTCTGATGATAACAACGATTATTCTAGTGATGCTGCTAATTTAGGAGATTAAAATTTTATTAATATAACAATTCGTATTCCGCACATTTCTACGATAATTATATTTTTATTTTATTAATTACTTTTTACCATAATAATTTTTATTTATATTTAATATAATGAATTATATTTATTAGAATTATTAAAATGAGAAAAAATCAATAAAAAATTAGAATAGTATTTGTGACGACAAATGTTGTCGCAAAAAATATATGCCACGTCAGCCACAACTGCGTCTTTTGTGACGACTTAATTCAAAAATATCATCACAAATACTTTTGCCATGTCATCTTAACGATGTACCCGACAAAATAATTGTAGCGACTCCTTTGCGACGGCTGTCGTCGCAAATAGAATTGCGACGACAGGATGTCGTCACAAAAATAATTTTTGCGACTTTTCAACTGCAGTGACAGGTTTGCGACGACAAATGATCGCTAAATATTTAGTTGCGACGACTTTGAATTTTTTACAATGACTTTTTGTCGTCGCTAATAACCCTTTTTCTTATAGTGCTGAAAAAGGAAGAAAAATATGACAAAGTGATAGCTAAACAATATTATCAACCGGTAATTAAAAAGGTTGAAAATGACGGTCATAGCTAGATTACTAATTATTCTACGGCTTCAACAGATCGAAGAAAATAAATATCCTTCTTATTTTCACACACACACACACACACACACACATATATATATATGCGGTATGCTGGTAATTACCATGGTGGGTTATAGTTTAATTATTAATTAGCTTAATAGAATATTAACAAAATTTTCGGCAGGGAAGTGTGCATCAGCATGAAATTGCATAGACTGAAACAACGGGCGCAGGCTGTTTTACATGTTTTCCCATGGGCATTGTGCCAGAGATCATGTTTTATATGTTGTACTATGGGCCCGTTTAGTTCGTTAATTCGAGTTGAGATGTGATTTTATGTGAGAGCTTTTTACTGTAGTAAAAAAGTTAGATGTGATTTTATGTGAGAGCTTTTTACTGAACAAAACTTAAATTCTAAACTCAAATCAACGAAATAAACGGGCCTATATATATTTTTTTGTAACAAATAATTATACAAAAACCGTCCTTTAATTTGTTGCTGCGTGTGTGGCTGTGATTTTACAGAAAGATACTCGTTTTGCTGGATATATTCTAATAATGATGTAATTGGGAAAGAGGCATGTCACCTGCCTAAGCAATTAATTGTACCCCTCCCAATGGCGTTGGCCTTGACTGATAAATAAATATATATATATATATATATAAATATATTTGATAAACATATATGTGTGTGTGTGTGTGTGATCAAGTTGTATATATATATATATATGATCACTTGGAAAGAAGTATATATACTAATAAGCTTATCAATCTTTTGGATGAATTATGTCTTGATTGCATATATGCCGGTCCCATCACTAAAATTATGAAGAGAGTGAAATATTATTTTTTTAGTAGAAAAGGATCAATAGTGTTTTCACACCTCGGATGCAACATTATAAAAGAAGTTTATTTGGAATAGCAAAGGTCCTGACATAGGCCTTCAATAGCCAAAGTTTATAGAGTTCACCAGCACATGGTCAAATGCCATATGGCAAACTTCTTGCGTCGTGAAGCATGACACAAACCTTGAGCGGAATAGAAGTTAAGGCTACAAGTATAAATATATTTGATAAACATATATGTGTGTGTGTGTGTGTGATCAAGTTGTATATATATATATATATATGATCACTTGGAAAGAAGTATATATACTAATAAGCTTATCAATCTTTTGGATGAATTATGTCTTGATTGCATATATGCCGGTCCCATCACTAAAATTATGAAGAGAGTGAAATATTATTTTTTTAGTAGAAAAGGATCAATAGTGTTTTCACACCTCGGATGCAACATTATAAAAGAAGTTTATTTGGAATAGCAAAGGTCCTGACATAGGCCTTCAATAGCCAAAGTTTATAGAGTTCACCAGCACATGGTCAAATGCCATATGGCAAACTTCTTGCGTCGTGAAGCATGACACAAACCTTGAGCGGAATAGAAGTTAAGGCTACAAGTACGTAGGACATCCCATGACCAAATGTGACAGAGTGAAATATTATTGTTCTCAACAAGATTGGCACCCACTAAAATTCTCATGCTGCATCAAACCATCCACTCAATTTACTATGTAAAAATAAATTAGAGAATTATTTCTTTAGAGAAAAATTATAACAAAAAGTGTGAGGTGAATAGGAAAAGAATGAAAAGAAATTAGAAATCAAGATGAGTTTGAGGTGTATAGCAATACTTTTCTTTAAAATTTTATTTGCACTCACTTTTCAAAGTTTGCTAATGGGTTTTAATGGCAAATTACCCCCAAAATAGAACAAACCCTTTGTTAGTGCATTTTTTGTGTTGGCTTATTTTTGGCAAATTGGTTGTAAGATTGGTTGGCATTGTAAATTAGTAGTCCTCTTAAGAAAAGTTTGGTTGTTATGTTTATTGGCTGCAAATCAAAGATCTTGATTGCTGAAAATCAAGAGTGGACTTTCTGGAGCATTATGGCTGGTTCTTCTAAGGAAAGATTCATGGGAAATATTGGGAATGATTGTCTTCTTACTATCATTGGGGCTGGTGACCTGATTTGTGGTATGAATGGAGGAGATATTACCATGATTGGATGTGCTTATCGTGGATGATTGAGGGGTGTGATTCTGTGATGGTATATACAGTGGCATGAGGGTTTTGATGCGGTGAAGAACGTGAAATGAAGAATATGTGCTGAATACAGAAAACTGGCGATTGTTCATGTGAAAATGAGATTGTAATGTTAAGTGTCGCTTGATGTGTTGCGATGAATTGTTAGAACACTTTTGAGTTAGTTCTTCAGGAGAAGATTTCTTTGGTTTCGGGAGAAAACCGTCAAGTTGAGTGGTGCTCGCTGATCAAGCTTTCTAAGGAGATTCTAGGCAACGACGACATCGTCAAGGAGGGAGTCGTTGAGTGTGTAAGACCATTCGGTCCTTTGTAATCTTTTGAACTTAGTGGATTGATCATTGTCTGGGCGTGGCCCCGCAGAGTAGGTGTGCGCATCGAACTACGATACCATTTTCTGGTGTCCTTTACGTTTCTGCATTAGTTTCCTGCTTTACTATTTTGCTGGTTTAATTTTAGATTTTCTGTCACAAAAAGTGTTACAGTAAAGTGTTATAACACTCTCTGTGACACCGATCGAAAAATGGACCTAACAATTAGTATTAGAGCAGTTCACCAACCATTTGCTTGGTGAGATTTTGGGAGTTGATTTGTTGTAATAGGGATGGATTTTCTGAAAGAAAGTGGTTCGGTTTCACGCCCTCCTCTCCTCGATGGCTGCAATTACTCTTATTGGAAAGCTCGTATGAAGGCGTTCATCAAAGCACTTGATGAGAAAGCGTGGCGTGCTGTGTTGATTGGTTGGACGCACCCCGTTACCAAAAATGATGCTGGAGAAGAAGCTATGAAACCCGAAGAGAAATGGTCTACTGAAGAAGATCGATTGGCGAATAGCAATTCAAAAGATCTTAATGCCATCTTCAACGGAGTGGATGCCAATCAATTCAAGCTCATTTCTACATGTGAGACGGCTAAGGAGGCTTGGGAAATTCTACAAATGGCGCATGAGGGCACGGCAGCCGTGAGACTATCAAAGCTTCAAATTCTTATTACTAGGTTTGAAAACTTACGCATGCTTGAAGATGAAACAATTTCTGATTTCAATTCAAAATTGTGTGATATTGCTAATGAGGCATTTGCCCTTGGAGATAAAATATCAGAGGAGAAGCTTGTGAGGAAGGTCTTGAGGTCTCTTCCACAGAGGTTTGCTTATAAGGTGACAGCTATTGAGGAAGCCAAGGAAATCCAAACAATGAAACTTGAAGAGCTAATGGGTTCTTTGTGCACTTTTGAGATGAATTTGGATGAAAACAAGGAAGGAAAGAAGGAGAAAAGTATTGCTTTTCAAGCCGAAGTTAATTATGATGATGAAAAAGACTTGGCCCATTCCATAACAAAGTTGTCGAAGAAATTCAACAAGGTGATGAAGAAGGTCAATAGGAAGAATGAGAATTCAAGAAATGGCAATTCCAGCAACTTTCAGAAGAATAAAGCTGCAACAAATAACACAGAGATGAAGACAAAAAATAGGGGTATTCAATGTCGGGAATGAGACGGTTACGACCACATTCAATCCGAGTGTACTAACACCCTCAAGAAGAAGAAGAAGTCGTTTAATGCAACATGGTGTGATGAAGACTCTAAAGGCAGTCAGGAGGATGAAGGCCATGTAAGTAACTATGTTGCTTTCAATGTTTATACTGATCAAAGTGTTTCTGCAGACAATGTTACAAAAGGTGTCGCAGACAGTGTTGTAACACTGCCTGTAACATATTCTGTGAACAGTGAAAACGGAGGAGATTTTTCAGATTCTAAAAGTAACAATGATGGTGAGGAGTTGACTATTGATGCCATACAAGAATCTTATAAGATCATGTTCAGCAAATGGGTTAAAGTGTGTGAAATGAATTAGTCTCTACGGGAGCGAGTTGATGAGCTTGTTAAAGAGAAGGATGTGCTTAAGAGGGTTGCCGTTAACTATGAATTTCAAGCTACTGAAAATGAGAAAAAGCTGCAGGACACAAGGGCTGAACTGGAGAGCACTCAGAAAAATTTGAAGATGATGAATTCCGGCACCACCAAATTGGATCATATTCTCTCTATAGGAAAAGCAAGTTGTGATCGTCATGGACTTGGCTACACCGGTGAATGTTCAACGTCCAAGACAGTATATGTGAAGGAGACACCCGCTCGGACAACCCTCAATAAGAAGGTTATTATTTCACCCCCTCGACATAAAAGATTTGTTCCCATATGTCATTACTGCGGTTTAGCTGGCCATATAAGACCAAGATGCTATAAGTATTTGAATGCTTTGAAGAGAGGTATGCTTATGAATCCACCAAATTCCGCAAACTCAAGATGGACACCTAAAGCAAGGATTGATGTGCAAAATAAATTTCCTAGACGTGTTTGAGTAAGGAAATCTGATTTAAGGTGTCATAGGACTTATACTTCTTTAGAAGCATGTACTAATGGTTGTGTGTGTAGTAATGGTGGCTGGTCCAAGCATTTGACAGGTGATAATATCAACTTTAAGAGAGTGTTACATTCAGGGGAAGTAAGACTCGTAGAGGACTCAGGGGGAGCAACAGCTTCTAAAAGGTTTTTCTATTAGTATTATTTTTAACTTTGGCTATATTTTGTCAAAAAGGGGGAGAACTCTTAGTAATGCTAGTTGGATTTTATCTTTTATCTTGTAATAGGTTCTTTTTGTTAGTAATGTTAGCTTTGCCAAAAATAGCCAAAGGGGGAGATTGTTAGTGCATTTTTTGTGTTGGCTTATTTTTGGCAAATTGGTTGGCATTGTAAATTGGTAGTCCTCTTAAGGAAAGTTTGGTTGTCATGTTTATTGGCTGCAAATTAAAGATCTTGATTGCTGAAAATCAAGAGTGGACTTTCTGGAGCATTATGGCTGGGTCTTCTAAGGAAAGATTCATGGGAAATATTGGGAATGATTGTCTTCTTACTGTCATTGGGGCTGGTGACCTGATTTGTGGTGTGAATGGAGGATATATTACCATGATTGGATGTGCTTATCATGGATGATTGATGGGTGTGATTCTGTGATGGTATATACAGTGGCGTGAGGGTTTTGATGCAGTGAAGAACGTGAGATGAAGAATATGTGCTGAATACAGAAAATTGGCGATTGTTCAAGTGAAAATGAGATTGTAATGTTAAGTGTCGCTTGATGTGTTGCGACGAATTATTAGAACACTTTTGAGTTGGTTCTTCAGGAGAAGATTTCTTTAGTTTCGGGAGGAAACCGTCAAGTCGAGTGGTGCTCGCTGATCAAGCTTTCTAAGGAGATTCTAGGCAACAGTGACATCGTCAAGGAGGGAGTCATTGAGTATGTAAGACCGTTCAGTCCTTCGTAATCTTTTAAACTTAGTGGATTGATCATTGTCTGGGCGTGGCCCCGCAGAATAGGTATGCGCACCGAACTGCGATACCATTTTCTGGTGTCCTTTACGTTTCTGCATTAGTTTCCTGCTTTACTGTTTTGATGGTTTAATTTTAGATTTTCTGTCACAAAAAGTGTTATAGTAAAGTGTTATAACACTCTCTGTGACACCGACCGAAAAACGGACCTAACACCCTTGAACACAATATCTAGCTATAATATTGTGTTCCAGAACAAATATAAAGTCTATAAATTTTTTAGAGAATTAATAAAGACAGATGAGTCATTTTGTAAATGAACACATCCTATTCAAATATTACAATCATTCACATAAATATACTTTTTTAATGTAAAGGTATCTCTTCATAAATACAACAGTTATATCTATCGCTAATAAGTGTTTAGATGCAATGGTTCGAAACTTTTCAGATCACAAATCACACACAAAACTCATTTTTTTTTGTAGAAAACCCGTTGCAGTGGATGTTTTATCCACTGCAATAGGTTTGGCAACAAAACTGCTGCAACTGAGGCCCTGCAGCCAAACAACACCACTTGGTGCTGTCTCATCCGCTGTAGTGCAATAAACACGTGCTGTAGCAGGTTTTTCTTTTCTAAACTGTTGACACGTGTGCTTTAACAATCTAAAAAATGTATGATCTAAATTGAGAGACATATTATAATCTCTCTAACAGAGTCATGATACTGTACGGGGATGGAAATTGGAAAGAAAGGAAAAATTTAAAGGATAAAAATGTTTCACCACTTAAAGATAAAAGAATCACCACCTTAAGATACAGAAACAAACAAAATTCATCAAATCCACCAAAGAGATCAGAATTACAGGCTGAAAATGACTTCATTTTTTCATTTCATTACTACTCCTTCAAGTATGGCCAAACACAACATTTATATACTAAAAAAAAAACGTTTTCCCTAATGGCTGCTAATCAGCCACTAATTACAAGCTTTAAAAACTGAAAACATGACTCCTCATCAATTTTGCGGAAACTGTATTACTAACACTTTAATACAACTCTATCAAAAAGTCGTGATATATTTTAATTCACGCTGCATATGATCTTATTGGGAGAACGAAAAAGGATAGGAATAATGGGATATGTGAGTAGTACCAAGTAAAATAGAAAACTATTACTGTACATGTACATCAATACGTTGACAAATATTGCCTATCATTCTCAGTTTCTTAAGTCAGCCGTATATGTATATTTATTTAGTAATAAAGACATAAAAAAACAAATAAATAAAGACATATACATACATACATAAATATATATGTCAAATATATTATGTCCTATGTATAGTCATAGTATAACTCGCCAACTATCTTCAATGAGAAATCTAATTTAACAATCTGGGACAGCTAGAAAATCTTTAAAATGACAATTCCGTGAGAAACCTACCCCAACTAATAAGAAACTACCAAACGTTCTCTATGAATATGGTCACATAATATATCCAGTGTGATAAAAAAAAAAAATTTTGACATTATAATTAACAATAATTATTTGTTTTCGTTGATTTGGCAAGATAATTTGTTCCAGGCCTGCCAATATTGCTTAGTTTTGAGCCACAACAGAAGTGGTTCGATATTTTACTTTAGTATTTTAATAATTTGTGTTGGAAAACACTTGATTTGTTTGCTACCACAAGCAGCTCTCAGAGTCTCCGTGACTCCAGATCAGCGTCTTTTGCTGCACACCACAAGAGCTATCTTTTTCCCCTTTACTATTTTTGTCTTATTAATAAACTCTTCTTTTCAAGATTCTCTTTCTTTCATCTGAAATTTTGATTAAAAAAAAAAAAGGAGATTACACGAGGAAAACTTGAAATAGCGCAAAATACGCATAAAAAATTGTTGCTTCTAGCCGAAGGTAGAAGATAAAAATTTTGGTCCCAGAGCTCTCTTTTTCGGCCCATTAAAATTTTCCGCCCATAGTTGATGGGGTGGCCCTCTTCCATTAAATCACCAACACTTCTAATTTCTCATGATTCACGGCTGCTTAACAATGAGGAAAAACACAAACAAACAAACAAACCTAGATGAAGCATTGAAACTTTTTTAAAAAAACAAAAACAAAAACAAGAGAAAATCATAGAATTTACCATTAAGAGTACTTGGTTCAGGATTTCTATCTCTTATCCTTAATTAATACACTTTTGATAGTATAATTATTTGACTAAAAAAGTAATAAATTAAAATAACGGGTAAAAATCTTGACTCGTAAACTTTTAAAGAGTATTTATCTCTTTTTCCTTAAAAATAATGAAATGTCCAAGGACAACTTTAGTTGTTAGGGTCATTGTTGTTTGCTTAAGATTCTTGCTAACATGTTACCTAATAATTATACGCGGTATATAGAATTAAAGAACTGTCTGCACATAAAATTATTAATCTTTAATGTACCGTAAATACGCGGTTAACGAATGAAAAAAAGAATCTAATGATGACTTTTCCTCACTTTGGTTATTCTCTCATGGAAAGCGACACTTTTACCAGCTTATTGCAGCTATTTTTTCTTCATTTTCCTTTAGAATAACATTTCACCATCAAAGTAGCAAGCATATCAAGATGCATAATATAAACTAATTTCTTTCAAAGAAACAAAATCGAAAGGACTATGAAATATCCTATTATCTCTCTCATTCGATTGGTCAAAAAAAAAAATTTTTTTTTTTTCTATTTAGAATGAATTGCATTGCTCTCTTTATGGAATAGGTTTCTAGCCAAAGAAGTATCGAATAAACAAGAAAAACTAATGAGGGGTATTATAAATAGCAAATAGTAGTAAATTGGGCTTTTTAACGTGGGCTATAATGATCGTCACAAGAATTGGTGAAAGGAACATCACTTTCAGAGGGTTGAATTTCAAACACATCTCTTTCATTTTTTTTTCTTTTTGAAAAAGAGAACCTAATATTTTATACCAAAATGGTACAAATGAATAAGCAGAATTCAAAAGTGGTATATAACCTGCTTCACATTTAAAGGGACAGCAATCAATCTCAAGAGTAGGTGGGCCTTGCAGAATCGTAGGTGTAAATTAGAGGAATAACATTTTACAAAGTTGATATTAAGGAGACGTTTGGGTCATAGATTAAAATCATGTGATTAGAATTATTTTCGATTTACGTGTATTTTTTGTGAGAAAAAATATTGTAGCGAATCATGAATCATGATTCAAATTATGGTTTGAATCCTCCAACCAAACATACTCTAAATCTCACCGATGTCTCGAAGTTTGAGAACATTCTAGTCTATGCCTTAAATTTTAAAAACTTCACTTTGCACTTGAATTTTGATTCAATTCTACTTAACTCCATTTGTTAGAATTTATGTTAAATTCAAATAGAAAAAATAGAGGTTAAGTGTGATCATGTGATCTTTTTTCGTCTATTTTTAATGAAATTTTAATAGAAAGACCATGTGATCATACTCTTTTTTTTTTTTTCTCATCTATTTTTAACCAAATTTATGATAGAAAAGGCTTAATGGAATTAATTTAAAATTCAAATGGACACAGTGTGAGTTCTTAAAGTTTGATGGACAGACTGAAAATCTCTAAAATTCAAGGGGACTAGTGAGATTAACCCTCTAAAATTTATTACTTTGGTGGAGTAAAACATAGAAATACCACTTCTAGAAAATTAGTAATTAAACATAATACTTTGGTGGAAGTTTTAATTCTAGTTACACAAAGTTGTATTGTTGAATAACTAAAGTTTAAAAGCTATACTCATTCTAATTAACATTTGAGAAAAACCAAAATGTTGATATGGGCACATTTGAAAGTTTAATTAAAATTATAAGTTAAAACTGTAAATAGAAAAAAATTGAGTCATGCCATGTGCCCCCGCTTCTCCCCACGTAGCTCTATGAGTGCTTATCTATACAATTTCTTAATAATTTCTTTTGAAGGATAAGATAGTCTTTTGAAGCTTAAAAATGGTGGCTAACAATAACATGACTCATTCTACTAATTTAAGGATTCAATTCGGTAGATTACGAGGAAGATCACATCTATCTATCTTTTCTCTCCTGTCACTCTTCTCTTTCTTTTACAGGAACGCCAACTCAAATTCTAATTTTTATATACTAACTGATATTGTATGCGAGCTGTCATCTTTTTTATTAGTAAATAGAATCTCTTATCATTAGTTGACAAGATAATGTGTTAAACATCCATAAATATTAAATGACAATTTATATATCATATCAGTTAGTAAACAAAAGTTGAGATTTGAGTTACTGTCACAAAACAATATATTAGATCTGTCCCTTTATTTCTCTTCCCCTAACCAAATATAGTCTATAACACTAGCTTCCTTTCTCTAGGCAAAAAGAATGTGAGCGCTATCCTTTTACCCTTCTCTTTTCTCCTTATCTTTTTAGCTATTTTCCTTTTCTACCCTCAACTAGTATGATTTATCCTTTATGAAAAAAAAAAAGGCTTTTTTTTTTTTTTTTTTTTTTTTTTTTTTTTTTTTTTTTTTTTTTTTCGTTCGAATCCATAACAAGTATGATATTATTTTGCAGCTTATAACTAGAGATTTTTTTTTACCTATAACCTCTAAAGCCTTTCAAATTACAAACCAAAAATGACAAAATTACAAAAATAAAAGAAGAGTCCTTCGAGTACCTCTCAAATAAATTATTAATGGCTGGAAGTAATAATAGATCATTCGACCGATTCCTTGCTAATTCAGGGTTCAAAATGATCGTTTGAGTATGGTTCGTTCTTTCTTTCATTTTTCATTTTTTATTTTTTTTAATGAGTTCGGATCTTTTTTGTTTATATGAGTAACTAGTTGAGTTACATGCTATGCATGTGATAAAGAATTTTATAAGTTTAATTTTACGTCAAAACACATGACCCTTTTAGAAATTAAGTTCATTAATTGGAGTAAGAAGGAAAAAAAGTATTTTAAAAAATCACATCGAGAAGAATTAAAATTATATCGGGGTTTTGACCCAAAAAATTAAGTAAGAAGATATTTGAAAAGAATTATTTTAATTAAAAAAAAGTTATTGTAAAAAAAATGAACTGTTAAAGAATATTAGGAGAAAAAATGAAAATAGGTAAAAGAAAAGAAGAAAAAATTTTAGAAAGAAAAAAAGAAAAAGCTAAGAACAAACTATAAAGGAGTTTTAAGGGGAAAAAAAAAGCAAGAAACTAAAAGTGAAAAGAAGCAAAAAAAAAAAAAAAAAAAGAAAAAGAAAGAAAAAAGCAAAACATGAAAGAATAAAGGAGATGTTGACATATGGTCAAAAGAGAAATAACTTCTTTTGCTGCGTTTTGTCTTGCCTTTCGCTCCCAAAATCAGTTTTTTCTTATAGAAAAAATTGATTTTAGTGTTTGGTAAATCTCCTCAAAAATAGTTTTTGAAGAATTTTTGAATTTAATGCCAAAATCAAAAGCAGCCCAAAGACAACTTTAACTTTTAGATTGTACAGGAATCAATATAGTACAATTAATGAAACTTTTATAATAGCCATAATACCCCTAATAAAATTTAAAATTTACAATATTTTCAATTTAAAATTTAGACTTGTAATATAGTATAATATAATATAATAATACAATAATATAATGTAATAGTAATATTGTAACAAATAATAACATAATTATATTAATAACTCTAATATTATTATTTTATCATATAATATGATATTATAATAATATTATAATTATAATATAATTATGATATGATATATAATTATTATTTTATAATAATATTATATTGTAATTATATATATTATATTATAGTATAATATAATATAGTCGTAATTTTTAATTATCCACAGTAATTCAACCTCATAATTTACCAAATGCTATTACATTGATTTTGTAACCAATACAACTACTATAATTATAGTTTACCAAACACTCAGCTACTTTTTATAATAACTATTTTTTCTCTCAGCACAGCCAAAAGTAATTTTTTTTAAATCTATAGCAATACCAAACTAAGTTTTTGACTCTTTTATGTATGTTTAGATTTTAGATTTAAATTTATATTAGATTAGATAAGGAAATTGTAGATACTAAATTGATTTAGTCGGAGCAAACCAGAAGGAAAAAAAATTCTCAAATAAGCACATTATTACTACCAAATTGTAGGAGAGTTTCTAGCAAAAGGAAAAAAAAAAAAAGAACAAAAAGAACTGAAAAACAAAAAGAGAAAGGAAAAAAGAATTATAAAAAGTAACAAATAAATTAATAATGGAATAGAAGATATGAAAAACAAGAAAGAGTAGAGAAGAAAGGCCAAAAAAAAAAAAGCAAAAGAAAATAGAGGCAAAAGAAAAAGAAAGAAAGAAGAAGCTGACACATGGCATTATGTAGAAGTGAGAAGAAAGTAGTTTGGCTCTTTTATGTATGTCCTAGTTTTATTACTTGTTCTGCACGTATTGTCGTGTTGGATACACTTTAAGAGTTTATTATTTATTAAATAATGAGAAAGTCATTTATACAACCATTTAAGGATTTTTAGATTTATTTTTAAAAGGAATATATGTAAAGGCAACAATTGACCAAAAAAAAAAAGAAATAGAGACGCATTTGAAGAAAATTATTTTGACTAACAAAAAATAAAATAGGAACACATGCGAAAAGAGTTACTCTCATAGGAGTAATGTGTGGAACAATATATTTTTAAAAAAACACAAAAAAATTAAAATGTAAATAAATACAAAAAATAAAGAAAAAAAAGTAAAAAAGGAAAAAAATAAAGAGGTAGGGGTGTTCACGGATTGGAATCCGCAGATTATAGGTCAATTCGCAATCTAATCCAAACCCTTTGGATTAGGAAAATCCCAATCCGTATCTAATCCAAAACCTTTTCCGATTCAATCCAACCCAAAACCTATCAGATTTTGCGGATTGGATTCACGGATTTCACGGATTATGACCTTTAAAATTAATAAATTATTAAACATCCATACAAAGTAAAACACAATATGAAATTTTCATGACATTTTAAAGTTCATAACCCACATAAACATAGCATAACATAAAATCCTTCAATAAATTCTAAATTGTTACAACCCAATTAAAAATCAAAATAGACTTAGCAAAACTCATTCTTAATCGTTACTTAAAGTAATTCAACGTCCACAACTTCTAAAGTAATACTTGATTTTTTTTTTTCAAAAAATAACATAAATGACTGGGTAAAAAACTAATAATATGGGCTTGCCATAAAATATGAATAACCAAAAAATATTACATTTACAAATACACACAATTGTTTTTCAAAAAAAAAAAATTATAACTTAACCTAAAACAATTACATATATTATATAAAATATGTTTCAGATTTACGGATTTTACGGATTGAGAAATGCTCAATCCGCAAATTAATCCAAAACTTTTGAATTGGAAAAATCCGAATCTATGTCCAATCTAAAATTTTTTCTAATCCAATCCAAAAATCCGGATTGGATTGAATTTAACGGATTTTGTGAACACCACTATAAAAAGGTAAGTTGAGAACACTCCTATAGAAAAGAGGTTTTGCTCTTTTATGTATTGTTAGATATAGATATATAGATGATGAACGCACCAACTATAATCTTAATTCTTGTGTACCAATTGATTTGGCACGTGAATATAGTCATCTTTTTATTGATAGATACAATCTCTTTAGGTCTAATTACGATAAAAGAGCTATGTTTCCAAATATATTTGTCCATCAGTAATGGAGATCACATTATTATTAATTAACGTGACAATAATTTATAAACACCAATCAATATAAAAATGATAACTCACATATCACACCAATTGATATATAATTAAAAGTAGAGTTGATGTCTCCAACATTATTCTATTTATACAATATAAAAAGAAGGAACTTGATACATATATGTATCTTAAATAATTATTTAAAGATAAATGAAGTTCCTTCAATAAAATTTTAACCTTCCCATATACTTTCTTCCCACTTAATCGGTAGAAGCCACTAAATGCACGTTCCCCACCACCTAAAAATAGGAAAAAGGTTTAACCTATTGAAAATAAAACTAACAAAATATTTAATTAATAAAATGAAGAAAAACATAAAGGTAAAATCCTGAATATTGTAGGATCGTAACATTGATGAAATTGAGCTTTCTAAAGGCTTAAGGTCAACTTATTAAATAGGATTGATCCAAACTTTTTATAAATTGGTATTTGTTCTTGTATTTAAATAGTGTGGGACTACTGAAACCTTCCCCTTAAATGATACTCTAGTTCATCGGGTGTGACCTTTGAGGTCGTTTATTGGCTTTCTTTTCCTCTATTCTTACGGTTGCTTGCATATCAAATGGCTCTTTAAATTTTTCTTCGTTTTCTTGTAACAATTCCTTACCATGACAACCATGTCCCCATTTACAGTGTCATTCTTGAATTCTCTTTTCATCATCTGGTGTTGTTTTATGATTAGAAAATTGAACTCACTCTTAGAGTGTATGACTTTAGATTTTTACCTCTACTATTGATTAATACCCATTTAGTATTTGACTAAAAAAAAATATTAATAAGAATAAAAAATAAAAATCTAGATCCATACATTCTAAAAGGTATTTGTCTCATTTTCTCTTTATAAAAAAATTGTATTTTTCATTTTTTTCTTCACTAGCGCAGTAGTAGTACATTGCAGGATGGGATACTTAATCGAGGAATAATTAAGTTTGCTTGTATTGCAACGTGCTCCTTTTCTTTGATAAATTTTCTTGATGGCTGCCCCAACTTATCATTATTTATTATCTTAAAGTAGTCATGCGATGTTCGATTTCTTTTTGGCCAAGAAGTAGGATTCAAACTGTCATTTCTAGTCTCTAGATGCTCCACTCGTTACTCTAACTTTTGATCCATCACTCGATCAATTTTGATACCAACGAATGCAAATATGTATTTTGATAAATTATATTTGTTTTATAAATTAGATTTGTTTAAGAACCTTAACCTTCAAATTGAGTTTTTAGGAACTCGGACATTTAAAGCTTAAAATGCACTTCATTTCATTTGATATGAAACATAACGCAGTTTTCATCAAAACAAATAATGGAAAATGGAAAACACATGCGCGCAAGTGCTACCTACTCCAACAGATAACGGTAACTATTATTATTTGTGTTACATTATTATTATTTTTTACAGTGACGCGTGGGATTCACATTGCCAAAAACAATTTGCATAGAACAATAAAGTGGAATAACATAAACTATACTTGTTTTAGTACCCTTTATTTTTTTTTTCTTTTCGCTCATTGAAAAGGTGATCTCTAGTGTCATCGCAACCCCACCCAACGTCTATAGTAAGAATTAACTGGTGGTACTAGTTCAATATTGCCATTTTAATACTAAAGTTCTTTTTCGGGAGACGTGGAGATTTGATAGCTTTTACTATTATTTAGCATTACTATACACCTATAAACTTGTAATAGCATTAGCTTTATTAGGACACATAAGAAGGGCTAATTAATCCATTTCACTACAATCGCCATTCTCTTGGTTTATAACCTATTTGGTCAATATTGGTAAAATTTATCTCTACATTGTTGTACTTTTTATTCAAACTTCTATGAGTATCAGTCCATAAAAGATTCTCATATATAGTTCAAGTCGGTTCCATGTACGAACCACAGATATGCTGAATCATCATATAGCCATGCAAGCTAAAATAGAAGGTGATGAAAAAGGAGAAAAATAATAAATAATAAATAATAAATAAATAAAAAATCAGAGAGAGATAAAATTAGGCCAGGACCGGGAAGAGGGGTGTTTGGATCACATCAAGATAGCCAAAGATTGTAAGATTGTGGACAGGCTCCTAATCTCTTCGTACCAATCAGTCCAATCATGCAAAAGTTTGGAGGATTTATGTGTGAGTGTGGGAGAGAGGCCTTCACTATCAACAAAAAGGTAAAAAAGATTTGTGGGGGTTTTCTTTTTCTTTTTCTTTCTTCACACACACACAAAACTTGAAAGAAAATCATATATACTAGCTTAGTTCGCGTAGTGCCAAAGAGAGATATATTCCCAAAGGACAAATAGTCCTACTTTTGTCAAGACAAAATAACAAAGCACCCAACGACACAAATTCAAAGAAGACAAGTTTGGGCTGTCTCTTCAGTAGTCCGTATGGGTGACAATACCAAAAACAGAGATAATGCTAAAAGAATTGTACATCACTAATTGTGTTATATAATATATATATATATATATGGTCACATGCGTATGACATTTCTTTTAATTGCATAGTCATGCAATTCATTGTAATTAATTTCTTGCAAATTCTTGCAGAGTAAATATTCATTTTGCATGTCTTTTTGTTTATTTATTTGCCTCTTTTGCAGCATCTAAACAATAATAACTGCTATGATCATTGTGTCGCATTAGGTTGGTATATGACTTTTGTGTGTCCTTATTCGTGTTTCTTTATTCATTATGTGCTCCTAATAATATCATTTTTTTCTTAATATTCTTTCATTTCATATCATGTTTATTTATTTAGAAAAATATCTTTGGATTTTTATACTTTTTTTTTTTGTTTTTTTGTTTTTCTAAATTTTTTGTATAACTCATTTGGGGCATATTAACTATAAGCGTGAATTGGATATTTCGCGACTCTAGCGTAGCAGGCTCAAAGTATAAGCAAGAAAATATTTCCAGAAGCTATAAAATATATTTTTAATATTTGGCAAACAGTAAGGTGTATAATCATAAACATGCTTTATCTTTCTAAACATCTCTTCTTTTGCCACAAGTGGGAAAAAAAGCCAACAACGACAAAGGACAATCAACTGTATTGGTTGTTTGAATGAAAGAAGAAATCTACACATAATGTGTTTCTACATCCACGACTTTTCTCCTTTAAGAGTGAGATTTGAGGACTACACAAAAACCTGTCAAACTGCCCCGCATCGCCATTTTTGTGACATATCACCAACCCACCAATGCGTATGTATAACTGTCGGTAAATCTGACAGTAAAATAAAAAATGAGTAAAAATAAAGATAATATGGACATAGAGTATTTTATATGAAAAACTCCTAAAGGAGGCGTGGTAAAAATCATAGGACAAGTGTAGAAGGATTTCACTATGAAAAATGGGGATTACAACTTTCTTTCTAAATTACACGGAGAGAACAATAAGAACCACTCTATCATGTAAATAAGAGAAACATCTCACAAAAGAAGAAAAATTAGAGAAATTAAATTTCTCTCACACTATGATAATTCTCTATGAATGGTGAGAATGAGATGTTTAAGCCCTTCCTCCAAGCCCCTTTATATGAGCTCCAAGCACAAACTGCGGCTACGAAAAACTTGTGGTTAAGAATTTGCCAATTTGTGACCATTCATTTTACTTGATCACCGTTTAGCCACTTGGCTAAATCTAGTCCACACAATTTTGTAGACTTGAATCATGGGCTGTGGGTTTTGCCAATATTAGGCTTTTGGGCCTAAGTCTAATATAACATTTCTCTTACTTGGAGATTTGATTGAGAATCAATAATGTCTCCACACCATCCTTTCTACCGTATCACTGTCATGCTGCTTACATTTCTGCTAGGCCATACGAGAATCTACACCACTTGAACTTGTCAGTATTTACAAGTGAGATTTGAGGACTACACAAAAACCTGTCAAACTGCCCCACATCACCATTTTTGTGACATATCGCCAACCCGCCAATGCGTGGGTGCAACTGTTGGCAAATCTAGTAATAAAATACGAAATGAGTAAAAATGATAGAGTATTTTACGTGGAAAACTCCTAAAGGAGACAAGGTAAAAACCACGGGACAAGTGTAAAAGGATTTCACTATGAAACATGAGGATTACAACTTTCTCTCTAAATTACACGGAGAGAACAATAAGAACCACTCTATCATGTAAATAAGAGAAACATCTCACAAAAGAAGAAAAACTGGAGAAATTAAATTTCTCTCACACTATGAGAATTCTCTCTGAAGGGTGAGAATGAGATACTTAAGCCCTTCCTATAAGCCCCCTTATATAAGCTCCAGGAACGAACCGCAAACATGAAAATCTTGTGGCTAAGAATTGGCCAATTTGTGACCATTCATTTTACTTGACCACCATTTAGCAATCTAGTCCACACAATTTTGTGGACTTGAATCGTGGGCCTCGGGTTTTGCCAATTTTGGGCCTTTGGGCCTAAGCCTAATCCAACATTTCTCCTACTGGGAGATTTGATTGAGAATCAATCATGTCTCCACACCATCCTTTATACCTTATCACTGTCATGCTGTTTACATTTCTGCTAGGTCACACGAGAATCTTCACCACTTAAACTTGTCAGTATTTACCGACTTGGACAATGCATCTGCTAGGTTCTCCTTGGTGTGAATCTTCTACATATCCACGCTTCCTTCTTCCACTACTTCACGAACAAAGTGAAATTGAACTCCTATGTGCTTCATCCTGGAATTAAAGGCTGGATTCCTTGCAATGTGCAAGCTCTCTGACTGTCACAAAACAAAAGAATCTTCTTTTTTTTGTGCCCGAGCTCTTCCAATAATCTTTTAATCCATGTTGCTTCCTTGCAAGCTTGTAGCCGCCACGTATTCTGCTTCTGTTGTAGATAACACCACAACTGACTACAGTTTTGAAACCCAGTTTATAGCTCTTCCTGCAACTGTGAACACATAGCATGTAGTGGATTTTAATTTATCAGGATCACTTGCAAAATATGAATCCACATAGCCCCTGACAGTAAACTCTGATCCTCCATAACTTAATGCAGCATCTGTGGTATCCTTGATGTATCTCAAGATCTTCTTAACAGTACTCCAATGATCTTTACCAAGATTCACCATGTACCTACTAACCGTTCTCACTGCTTATGCAATGTTTGGTCTTGTACAAATCATAACGAACATTAAGCTACCCATTACTGATGCATACGGTACTCGAGACATTTCTTTCCTTTCCGCTTCATTGCTAGGACACATCTTTGAGGATAACTTGAAATTAACAGGAAAAAGGGGTAGAGATTGGCTTACAATCTTGCATGTTGAAGCGCTGCAAGACCTTCCTCAAGTAATTCTTCTGAGAAAGCCAAATCTTCATAATATTTTTGCCTTGGTGAATTTGCATCCCTAGAATCTTGTTTGCTGGTCCTAAGTCCTTCAAATCAAAATTCTCTATCCAATTGTGCCTTCAATTCTTGGACTCAATTTTTGTTGGGGCTTTTGACTAACATGTCCGTGTACAACAGCAAAATGATGAAACCTCCATCACCAAGCCTCTTGAAATACGCACAAGGGTCTGCACTGAGTCTGTTGTACCCAAGGCTCATGATATAGGAATCAAATCTCTTGTACCAACACCTCAGCACCTATTTGAGACCGTAAAAAGATTTGTTTAACCTGCAAACCAAGTTCTCTTTTTCTGCTTCTGTAAAGCCTTCTGGTTGGAGCATATAAATCTCTTCTTCAAGATCTCCATGAAGAAAAATAGTTTTCACATCTAGCTACACTAAATGTAGGTCAAACGTACCACACACCACCAAGAGTACTTGAACTATATTGAGTGGAGAAAATATTTTGTTTAAGTCAATACCTTCTGTCTGAGCATATCCTTTCACCACTAATCTTGCATGGAATCACTCTACTTGGTAATTACCATCTCGCTTGATCTTGTAGACCCATTTGTTACTGATGGCATTCCTTCCTTGTGGTAGCGTAACAAGATACCACGTCCTGTTATGGTGTAAGGCTTCAATTTCTTCCTGCATTACTGTCATCCATAGGGATACATCTAAGGTTTTGATTGCCTCCTGGAAAGTTGACGGCTCTCCATCCTCTGTTAAAAGACAGTATGCAACATTGCCCTCGGTAACATAATATGAGTGCCAAATTAGTGGTCTTCTCTCACAAGTTGACCGGTGAAGTTCAAAAGCCTCATACTTGACTGGTTCTTGACATTCGTGCACTGGTGTTGCTTTAGAAGAAAATAGATCTTCATCTGGCTTATCTTCCACCTAAATTGTACTAGTTTTTGACTTATCCTTTGAAGCGTTATCGTCTCCCTTTTCTTACAGCTTATCCTCTGCATATATGACATATCTACTGATGACAATCTTGTGGGCAGTGGGATCCCATAAGCGATACCCATTAATACCGTTAACATACCCCAAGAAGATACACTATCTGAATTTCGGATCCAAGTTCGATCTTTCTTGGTTATAGTACATGGCGTACACAAGACTTCCAAATATATGTAACTGAAAATAATCAGCTGGCTTACAAGTTGACATCTCCATTGGCGCTTTCAAATCAATCACAATTGATGGAGACCGATTAATCACGTAACAAGCGGTTTTCACTGCTTCTACCCAAAACGACTTGGCTAGACCTACAATCCTCAATTGCTATTATTCTATCCAATAATGTTATGTTCATCTACTCTGCCACTCCATTTATTGAGGAGTGTATGCCACCATGAACTGCCTCTTGATACCTTTTCGTTGACAAAATGCATTAAACTCATCGTTTGTATATTAACCTCCATTGTCAATTCTTAGACACTTGATCTTCCTTTTAGATGCAAGTTCCGTCCACGCTTTGAAAACTTTGAAGACTTCAAAAAAATCTGCTTTCCTTTTGATTGGATACACCCAACATCGCGTGGAGTAACCATTAATGAAAGATACAAAGTATCTCTCCCCTCCGAGGGATGATACCGGTGCTTGCCAAACATCAGAGTGGATCAATTCTAAGATGCCTTTGCTCTTAGGTTTTGATGTGCTGAACCTTAACCTGTGCTGCTTACTTGTAACACAATGCTCACAAAATGATAATTTTACCGAGCTTCTGATGCCACATCATCGTTGATTCTTCTCCCGAACTTGTCGATGCAACAAATGACTTTCCATCTTAGTATGTTTCTCCCAAAATCGTGTATAAATTTGCAGCAAGTTTTTCCGCCTTCATCACCACAAACGCTCTTTTAACAATTTTCATGATCTCATTCTCAATGCGGGTCTTGCAACCAGCACCATCTAATTGTCCCAAAGACAATAGATTCTTCTTCAGGCCCTTAGTGTGTCCTACCTTCTGTATAGAATGAATAGTACCATCGTACATCTTCAGTTTGATAGTACCGATACCAGCGATCTTCAAGGCATGATCATTTACCATGTATACTAATCCTTTTGAGATTAGGTCATATTAATGGAACCATTCTCTCCTAGCAGTCACGTGCCATGATGCTCCTGAATCCAGCATCCACGCATCAGTGAGCTTCTGTCTACCTTCAACAATTATTGTTGCCTCGTTGTATAAGACGTAACCATCATCTGAGGTACTTGCCACATTCCCTTAAGAATTCCTCTCTTTACTCTTCTTAACCTTGCACTCCCTCTTAAAGTGTCCCTTTTTACCACAGTTGTGACATCTCATGTTCTTCTTCTTACTCCTGGATTTTGATTTATCATGACTTTGACTCCCACTGAGGCCACGTTCCGTTGATCTCCCTCTCATCAACGTCAAAGTTTCTGCTTGTTGTGAGCTTGCCAACCTGTCTTCCTTGTTCTTGAGTCGACTTTCTTCTTCGAGGGTTGGGCCTGCAATATCTTCGAAGCATAAGCTTTCTATAACATTACTATTGGCTATGTTGATGATGAGTTGATCATACAAATCAGGTAGACTTTGAAGAATAATCTCTGCACATTCATTTTCCTTTATCTTCTGACCCAACGATATAAGCTGAGGGAATAGAGTTAGCGGGTTGTTGATATGGTCGGTTACCAGTGTAGATTCTGCCATCCAAAGAGTATAAAGTTTTCTCTTCAAGAAAATCTTGGTGTGAAATGACTAGGACTCGTACAATTTCGTCAGAGTATCCAAAATTTCTTTCTTTGTTTTCTTCTCTGTGATACTTGATAACCATGACTATTAAAGCCAGGTGCAAATTGGCAATAGTATTACCATCCATCCGTTCCACTTGCCATCGTCCGTGATTTCTTACGGTCTTTTTTCGATAGCCGCCAGACAATTATCCTTCCGTGAAATTGCCTGCATCTTCATTTTCCACAACGTAAAATTGCTTCCGTTGAACTTCTCTATTTTGAATTTTTCAGCCATTTCGTGATTTGCTTAACTCCCACCGTTTCACTATAGCTGTGAATAGTACCCATACAATAACTGTACCGACTAGGTAATTTCTAGGAAAGACTATAAATTAATACACCAGTTCTATCAACAAATGATAGATTCGGACAACCTCCTAGACAAATTCACCTTACTAAGCAAGTTCTCAGGAAAGGCGTGGAAGGTCTCAGCTAGACTACTTAAGTTCTAGCCTCCTAGACAGATTCTACTTACGCCGTACTTATTCGCACCGTGAACAATACCGTATACGTGAGTAATAACTCCGTCGTTAACACTAACTTCACCTGGATTGCTCTGATACAACTTGTTGGAAAATCTGGCGGTAAAATAAAAAATGAGTAAAAATGAAGATAATATGAACACAGTGTATTTTACGTGAAAACCCCCAAAGGAGATGAGGTACAAACCATTGAAACAAGTATAGAATTTCAATATGAAAAATGGGGATTACAACCTTCTCTCTAAATTACACGGAGAGAACAATAAGAACCACTCTATCATGTAAATAAAAGAAACACCTCACAAAAGAAGAAAAAAATGGAGAAACTAAATTTATTTCACACTATGAGAATTCAAAAATAGAGAAACTAAATTTCTTTCACACTATGAGAATTCTCTCTGAAGGGTGAGAATGGGATGCTTAAGCCTTTCCTCCAAGCCCCCTTATATAAGCTCCAAGGACAAACCATGGTCACAAAAAACTTGTGACTAAGAATTGGCCAATTTGTTGTCATTCATTTTACTTAGCCACCATTTAGCCACTTGGCTAAATCTAGTCCACATAATTTTGTGGACTTGAATCATGGGCCTTAGGCTTTGCCAATTTTGAGCCTTTGGGCCTAAACCTAATCCAACAACAACTGCCTACCCCACTACGCATAATGAATAGTCTTAAACTCATTATTTTTCAAAACTGCTAGACCCATCGCCCAATCATAATCTATGACTTATATTTCTTGAGGGTTTCCCTTTTTTTTGACACTTGAGGTTTTCTTCTTATGTTTACTTTTATTATTATTATTATTATTATTATTATTATTATTATTATTATTATTATTATTACAATTATTACACTAGAAGAAAAAAGGCTATTGACAACGATAAAAAGTCGTTGCTAAAAATAGAAAGTCATTGCAAATGAATTTTTAGCGACCACTTGTCGTCGTAAACTTGTCGCTGTAATTGATTCGTCGTAAAAATAATTTTTACCACGACAAGCAGTCGTCGCAATTATATTTACGATGACAATCGTCGCAAATAAGTCACTGCAATTATTTTCTTAGTGACATCGTTAAGATGACATGGCATTGAGTATTTACGACGACATTTTAGGAATTGTGTCGTCACAAAAAATACAGAATTAGCTGACATAGCTTATGTTTTTTACAACTGCATTTGTCGTCACAAATAATATTTTAATTTTTTATTTATATTTTCTCATTTTAATAATTAATGTTGTATATTACTATATATTTAAACCTAATATTAAATATAATTTATGATATTATAATAATAAAGAAGAATTAAATTAAAAGAAATAAAAAATAAAAATAATTATTGTAAAAAGTAATTAATAAAATAAAAATGTAATTAGAGTAGAAATGTACGGAAATAAAAATTGTTACATTAATAAAAATATAATCTCCTAAATTAGCAGCATCACTAGAATCATCGTCGTTATCATCGGAAGGATTTAAAGGCAGATGACCTAGACGGACATACGACACATGAGGAGTAACCGCTGGGAAAGTCATGTTGGGGTGCATTTGAGTGATGAAGTTTTGCATCATTCTGACACTTTCGTACAGCTGGAGGTTTTGCTGGTAACTCTGTTGCAAGTATTCTTCTACGTGTGGGTCCGAATGTGTCGTAGAAGATCTTGTCGACCGTGAGCTAGATGACGATGCATCCCCTCGATAAACCTTTTGTGGGAGTGTGCGACCCACTCCAATCTTGTGTCCTCTGTGGGTGCCCAAAAACTGCTCCATAATATCATCCTCATTAACTGCTCCTGCCGCGGATGATCCAGGAGTACCAGGCCACGTCTGGATCTTCGTTTCTCTTTCTCCCTCCATCCGATGCTACAAATATTATAAGAAATGTAATTATATACATAATGTGATTTAAATAAAAAATATATATTTAAACATTACGAGTATATTTACAAAAGTCTGCTCAGCTTGGGGATTAACCCAAGTATCCCCACGACGATGCATGTCCCCCCAATTATCGATGACGGTGCGTCATCGGGTGCTATAGAATGAAATATATTTAGTGATCATATAATACTGATGTAATTAATTTAACAAATTTATAATTATGTTCTAACATACCAGACTCACAGTGTGATGGCAACTTATAAGGATCGGGTGGAGGATACGCTCCCCCTGAAGAGCCAGCACATGTAACGACTCGGCCAGACATGATTGCCTGTTATGAAATTTTATCAAATTTTATGAAAATTAACACAAATTATTTTGTAATATGTCTTTAACATTCCATTATCTATTTTATAATATTTATTTTTAATTTTTTAATTAGTAATATAATACTAGTTAAATTTTCCATCTAAATTTTTTAATCATCATATATATAATTCATTATTTTTAACTTCTTAATATTTCCATCTAAATTTTTTAATCATCATATATATAATTCATTATTTTTAACTTCTTAATATTTCCATAGGTCGCCTATTTTTTAATCATCATCACATAATCATTATTAAATAAATTTCATACAAATTTCAATCTAATTACCACAAATTTCAATTTTAATTCTAATTTATAATTCACAATTCTAAATTCAAAACCACAAACCAAAACCAAAATACCAAAATTAATTTATAAAACACCAAAATATTAACTCACAAAATCTAAACCCACAAACACCGGGCATTGGAAAACGGTATGGCATCAAGGTTGGGAGGGTGACGGCGGCCGGAAAATGACGACGATGGCCGGAAAAACGGGCGGCGACGACGAAGTGAAAACTCCGTTTCTTTTGGATTTTTTCTGAATATTTTTCTCCACAAATGAAGGATTTGAAGATAAAATGATATATTTACTCTTTTTTAGAGTTTTTGGACGGTTTTAAAGGTTTTGGATGGAGAAGGAGAGACAAAACCGAGAGGGTCACCGGAAAAAATGAAGAAAAGAGTTTTGCGAACGCGTTTATACATGTGGCTTTTTGCAAGGACCTAATTGTCGTCACAATTAATATAAAAATGATGCCGTTCTTCTTCACCTCATTAATATTTCTAAGAATATTCGTGAGGAATATACCCGTGCTCCTTTTTTGTGACGACTTTGTTAAAATGTCGTCACAAATAATTTTAAGGCAGCCGCCAAAGTTTCCGCCCTTTTTTTGGAGAAATTTGAATTCCCAGTTATTTGCGACGACATTATTAAATAAGTCATCGCAAAAAATAGTCGTTCTTGATAGAATTTTCTGAAACCTTTTTTTGTGACGACACGTGTCGTCGCCAAAACAGTCATCCTGAAAGGAGTTTTTTGAAACTATTTTTTGCGACGACTTTTCAATATGTGATCGCAAAAAATAAAGAAATATATGGAACCTATTCGTGGGAAACCACCAAATTTTCTGCCTCTTTTTGGCCACGTCACCGCCAGCTGTAACTATCACTTTTGCGAAGACATGTCGTCACAAATAATGGACAAACTAGCGCCAAAATTGTTGGTGTCAGATTGGGTTTGGCACCAAGGGGTATTAGCTACGACATGTCATCGTAAATAATTTATCAACTTTTAGCGACGATATGTCGTTGCACAAAATTTCACTATTTGCGACGACATGTCGTCGCAAATAGTGAAATTTTTTTCAACGACATGTCGTCGCAGATAGTGAATGCAACGACAAGTCGTTCAAAAATTTTGTTCTTTTTGGGGATGACATGTCGTCACTAATACTGTAGTTTTAGCAACGATAAATGTCGTCACTAATAATGTCGTCGCTAATGACCCTTTTTGTTGTATTATTATTATTATTATTATTATTATTATTATGTGTTGGGATTTTGTTAAGTATTATATTTGTTGTTGAGTGTTGACTTTTCCTCTTTATAATACTCTGAACGTGAATGATTATTTCGTGATAAATATGAATGCTGCATGATATTTGATGATTTTTTTTTTCACCTTAAGAAGATAATAAGTTAATGGTACCAAACATACTAAAAAGTATATTTACAAAATTACCTTATATATATATATACATATATTATTCTAAGTTTTTGTAACAAATCCCAAATAGACCTAATAAATCTAAACAACATACCTAAATCTGCTCCGCAGTATACCTGAAAACCGTCAAACCGCCCGTTATGCAACTCTAGGTCTGAGCTTAGAAATTAATTGAATTACTTGTGGTTGAAATTCTGAGGTACTTCCCTATATATAAAAATGAAAACACACTGTAGATCTTTGTTATTTATTTATTTATTTATTTTGTTTCTTAACTATATATATTCAAAGTAAATTTTCTTTTTTATAATATATTTTTGAAGCATATTGCTCAATCATATCTCCAGGAAAAGGGCAAGTAAAATAATAATAAGGTTATTCCCCCCTATCCGGCCCCTCGTCACCAAGAAGAAAGAGAGAGTCATTTCCAAACTTTTTGCATGCACTTATATTTAGAACAGTTGTTATAGTGGATATACAATATCAGGCTTTAAACTGAAGCTATCATTATAACATATGCACCTCTGTATGTCACCCAAACAACAAACCTGTCTAGCATCATTCTTTCTTTTATTTGGCTGAACATGGTCAACATCATTAGTTCACATATTGGCTATCAACTTCTCTTCTTAGATGATTATTGGGACAAACAATTGTACATCATGCAAACTATATAGTTCATAGTCAAAAGGCTTTCATCATCGTCATGGACTGATTCTATTAGTAACATATAACAATAGTAGAAACATATTTATTTTATGTAATAATGATTTAATTTATAATGAGTAAAAACAAGTAATTCTCTTGCACCATTTTAAAATATTATTACATTGAATAAAAATCATATAAATCTTTTATTTTTATATGTTAGAGTACTGTAGAAATCTTTTATTTAGGGATTAGATTTATTTTCAAATTAGGACTTAGATTTTCTTTCGAATCATATTTGTTTTAGGTTTTGGCTCCTAAAAATAGGACACTTCATATAGGTATTAAATCTAGCTATCTATTTTCGGACTTCTATAAACAAAGATTTCATTTAGAGTTTTTAGTTTGAATTTTTGAAATACAAATTCTCGATATTCCTAGAATCAACGAGCTTTGTTATTATCAAAATTTTCTAGCATTTATGAGAGAATTAATAGATTGTTTGATGTCCTATTCTATAATATTTACGTAAATTAACATGTTTTTCGAAAAAATTATATTTATTTTTCTATGTGCGTCTTTCTCTTATACCTTGCTACAACGTGGAGGATATACTATAGGCGTTCTTAACCCATCTTAAACACTTTTAGTACACACCCGCAGGCATGTATGTATGTACATACGTGCGCATGCACATATATATAATTATTAAAGTTAAAGAAGAAAATAAAAAGATAAAAAGGTATAAAGATTTAACGAGATTCTACAATATGTCTACATTTACGGATTAAGAGATTAAAAGAAAATTTTCAAGTAATTAAGGAGCACTATTTATGGACTCCAACTCCATATATAAATATAAATTACAATTACAAAATCAGGTTATTTACCTATATATATACTATCTAATTTACTCATATCAAGAGATTTCTAGTTTAAACAACTCTTTTTAGAATAAAAATAATTTCAACTTTTCTTCTAAAAAAAAAAAAAAAATAATAATAATAATAATACTTTCAACTCCCAAAAAAAAACTTGTACGTGCAATCTCACATACACACAACACCTTTTACATATTGGTAATGTATTGACGATAAAAACTCGAAGAATCTTGTGACAAGATAATACATACATATATATATATATATTATATCTTAGTGTGCACTTCCGAACTATTATATGTTTGCTATATGTGTTAAATTTACAAATTATTTTGGTTATTATATAATAGTGAGATAATTTAACGTTAATAATAATAATACTACTACTACTACTACTACTTTCAACTCCCAAAAAAAAAAAAAAAAACTTGTACGTGCAATCTCACATACACACAAAACCTTTTACATATTGGTAATGTATTGACGATAAAAACTCGAAGAATCTTGTGACAAGATAATATATATATATATATATATATATATTATATTTAGTGTGCACTTCCGAACTATTATATTTTTGCTATATATGTTAAATTTACAAATTATTTTGGTTATTATATAATAGTGAGATAATTTGACGTTATAGAATTTTATAATATCACTAATGAAAAAAGAAAAGGCTGCCTAAGACCATTTGTTGACATGGGGAGGAGGGTAGTTGGAGAGGGCTTCTCGTTTGTGAGATGTTGTGGGTTCAACCCCACATGTAAATTTTATTTCTTATATCAAGATGACGCGTGATATACAATATTTACGTTCCTCTAATTTGAAGGAATAAAGCCCAAGACTACATGGTCTAATGGTATTGAAAATTTTGAGAGAAATTACATGTTTCATCTCGTGTTGTATAAAAATACAATGAAGAAATAAAAAACGAAAAACATCCCACTAATGTGACACAATTTTGAACTGTTGATTTTTATCGTTTTTTTAACAAATTTATATATTTTTTCAATTTAATATAATTTTAATTTAACTTAAGGGTTTATAATGTTATCGTCTCGATAAGATATTTCTTTATTTTACCACATAATTATCATTTTTTGTAGATATCGATCGTCCTCATAAAAACTACTATCAAACTTATGCGCAGAAATGGTTTTGAATTTGGGATGCGACGTTATTTACCCTGTTTAATTATATTTAGAAATGGTCGTAATAATTATTAATGCAATCAAAAACTACTGTGTAGAAAGAAACAAAAGAGCACAAAGAGACATAATTGGCCAAAAACAAAAAAACAAAAAAAAAAACTAAAATGCCGACAAGGTGCACGTTCATGAATCTTGAGCCATAATTGTGAGAAGTAACCTTTTGATCCTTTTCTTTTTAAAAAAAAAAAAAAGGTTAGAAATAGGAAGAAAAAACGCTTACACAAGAGGGCCGGTTGGGATGCATAATGCATGTAAAAAGGAAAAGAATGATTAGGAAGGACAAATATCATGAAGTGTGGAATCTTTGCAGCCCTAGCTATTTGGTAGAGCACTTTCTGGACATGCCAGACAACAGTGCAAGTCTAGCTAGCTATATATAAGGTAGAACATCAACATTACTTGATTAACTCCGAATATATGTGCGTGTGTCTATATATATATATATATATATATATATATCACCTACAACGAATTACTTTTTTATTTTTATCTCTTTATTTTTTCCCTTTTTAAGACACGCATTAGGTTGTACCGTGTATGTCAGTATATATGCAAACGGGATCTGAGAGAGTCATGAAACCATCAACGGCTTGAAGTAGTCTTGTACTGTATGAATACAATTGCCCAAATAAGTGATGTGGTTAGGAATATGATGAGATGTAAATAGCGCGGGACGGGGCAGATAAGCTTCCCCTCACCTCCAACCGCCCAAATACCCACCTATTTTAAGGTGGGATTGGGGTTGTAAACTCTTAATTGGAAAGTTATTTTCATATTCTACCTTTTTTTTTTTTAAATGAACGCAAAAATTGCATTAAACTGAGCCATATCGGCACTTACAAATTTCTAAATACACAGCTAATAACAATCCTCTACAAGAGACAAAGCATGCTTTGCAAGTGTATGGCAGCCATATTAAAAAAAAAGAACATTATTCCTTTTTTGAAAGAGTTTCCTTTTTCTACCTATAGTTAAAACTTCATATATTCTATTATATATGTGTGTGTAATTCAGGTAATTGGGCAGGAATGGAAACTTCCCCCACCCCGGCCTCATCCCGATCACTCGGATGTTAAATTTAACGTCTAATACCCGCCTCCACCCTTAGGGTGTGTCTAAGGGTGTTTGGTTACAGTGGAGAAATGGTAATGGGAATGTAAATGAGAATGGTAATATAAATGAAATGGAAAAGAAAATTAATTCATTTGTTTGGTTGTAATTTTAAGAATTCTCTGAAATGAAATATGAATATGTTGACAAACTTACCCTTATAATGTATATAACACTAATATTTTATCTATCAATATAATATATAAAATGTAATATAATATAATAAAATTATTATTATATAATATATTATATAATTATGATATATAATATAACAATATTTTTAAAATTGTTAATATAATTATAATATTATAATATATAAAATGTAATA